>NW_028322653.1:2039222-2103699 GCF_047325235.1 Durio zibethinus
TAGTCTAATATGATAATATTCCAATTGCATCTAAAAATACCGGTAAAATGCAAAAGAAATGTGAATCTTTTTGTTCTTTCGAATTAGAATACGTTCTTTCGACTTGCATGTGTTAAGCATATTGTTTCCAAATCTATTCATATCAGATAAGTTGAATCAATTTCTTAGATATGAATAGATACTGAAAGGATTCTGCCTGGGGAACGAACATCCACGGAATCAGCTAATCGAGATCCTAACTCGAAAGGAATAGGGCATTACATGTTGGAAAAGGATTGGGCAAATAAAGAGGTTCTTAGAGAGCTGCTGGAAGGCTCAGACAGAAGGAATTGACATATAATAAGAAGGATCTCATGACATGGTTCTTGTTCAAGAATCGGGATAGATCCCTTTTAAAGCAGTGTCTTATATAAGAGGTGGTTCTACTCTCATATCTCCAGACATAGCGTATCCTATTTCATTTCAAGTTCCCTTAGATGGTGGGGCGATAGATCTTTCTCTTGTATTTAGGACTAACGATCGTCTTTCATATTCTGGGAGTTCAATTCGCTATGAAATAGCAGTCCTAAGGCCCTCCAGTTCCATTGAGATAGCTACGGGATGAGATAGGTCAATTCTTTGCTAGGTTGGACCATGGAAAAACCTTCTGCTTATGGTCTCTTTGAGATTTGATATCTAGTTCCCATTGAGTGGGACTGACCAGAAGAACCACATCTGTCTCAAGCCGACCCGACCTTCTTACATCTCCAATTTTCTTTCCCTAGAATAAAGATCTAGTGCGCCTATCTTGGGAAAGTTCCTTCCTGCTTTGCTTTCTCTGGGAATTGCCGAGTTGGAATTGTAAAATAACTTTTTCAAAGAGAGAGTAGCGAGGAGAAGGCAATCCAACCAACCATTGGTATAAGATCTTGACTATTGGGATCAATTTCATCTTTCTATCCGGGAAGATAGTTCTTTTATCAACCAATTGCGATTCAATGTGGGAATACCCGGCGACTTCTCTTGCCCGCTTTTGCTCCGATGAAGGCGTTGGAAGTCCTGTTGATTGTGTTCCTCGAAGAAAGAAGGTCAGTATCCGCAGTGGACCCCGTGGAACAATCCATGGACTAGTCGTTCAGTAGTCAACCAGAGCAGTGAAAAAATGGCCCAGTTGTTTAGCCCTACTAGCGGGAGCCAAGAATTCATCGCAGTTGTTGGCAGCGCACAGCATAAGTCTCTAGCCTGTTGTATAGCCTACCGTCAGGGGCCTGGCAAACGGAACTCAGAGCTTCTCAACGCATCACCAGCCCTTGGCACAACGATCAGGTCAAGCAAAGCGCTCCAACCAAAGGGGCGCAGCGCGCACATAACTCCTTGATGAAAAAGAAAAAGCAGGGAGCTCTTCACATTGTGAAACTGGAATCCTTGAATTGCTTGATGACATTCGATTTCGTTCCGTCGGCGATCCTCGTTATCATGTCTCCTTGTCTTTCTGTTCTTCTAGCGATATCCCACGAGCAGCACAGAGAAGGAAGATGGCGAGAATCCGGTGCATGAGAGGAAGATTCATAGTAGACGCCGAGCACAGAATAGCTTGTTCACGTGAAGAGGTAAAGGTGAGCACTGTCTTTTGGACAGAATAAGGCCTTTGAAAGGAGTGGGAGGACGTCGACTAGTGTTATTTTCCCTTTGATTGAGAAGGTAAAAGGACACTCTTATTAGATGGAGAATGACACTAAGCACAAATCATACCATCGGCAAACCAGAGTAAGTCATCCAGTCATCCTATCATCGCAATAGAACCGTCGGCCTATAACCTATAATCAATAGTAGCGAATAAAATAAGACTAAGACTCTGCGGGGTAAGATCTTTCCATAGACCATAGATCTATCTTGACTGCGTTATTAACTCATGAGAGCTCTATCTTCTTGTTGGCCCGGCATCTTCCTTACTAGAAAGAAGTCAATCAAGATCATAAACTTGAGAAGAGGACGGGAGCCTTTCCCCCTTTAGCCAATGATTAGCACACTCCTTCTCCGTGGAAAAATCCCTTCAACTCTTTTCTTTGATAGAGCAAGCCTACTTTTCCCCTAATCCAATCAGCCAGTCTAAACCGCATTTGACAATAACCCATATGTGTTAGGATTCGTGTCAACAAGCTTCTCTCGCCTGAATCCCCGCTGCTGCAAGTAATAGCTAAGGCTGCACCACTGCACATAGAATCTGACCAACTTTCTATCTGGTCTATCAAACCTGAAAAGAAGTCATCTTCTCACTTTCTAAATTGTACTTGGTAATAGGAGTACTACCCATTCATAATGGTTCCAATCCAAGACATATCGGTATCGGTAAAAGAAAAGTCTATTTCGCGTGAGACCTATATCCGGGGGACAGAAGTGGTCTTGCCTCCGCGTTGGAAAGCCCCTCTCGAAAGCTTAAAGTACCTGAGGGAAAGAACTGGATTTGAAAGTTCTTCCTTATAGCGAAGAGCCTTAACGCCCATACCTGATCCAAGGGGGCCCAACCCAAAGTAACTTCCTCAGCCTGGACTGGCTCGCTAGCAAGATTATTATATAGGAAATAAGAAGTTACCCGGTAATTAACCTGCAGATCTGATCGTACCTTACGGTACTAGCTTTCCTTACTACTTACTCCATCCACGGACAGAATGGGCTGAAATTGCTATTGAATGAGCTGTTGGCATATCTTGTGCACTCATAAGAAATATTGAAAAAAAAAAAAACTCCATTTACGAAAAAGCTCTGCTTTTCTTCTCACTTTCTCGATGGAAGAATAGGCTTAGGCTCACTATCCAAGCTCACTCGTAAATAGGGCTGCAGTTATTCCTTTGCTTAGACATTTGGCTTTCCGTAAAAGACAAAGCTGCTGGTATAACATAGAAGGTTTATGCGGAGACTGAGGAGAGACAACCGCTCAAACACCATCCCATTCATTGGTGGAGTCCGACCAATTTTTTCAAGATGAGAGAAAGCTATATTCCCGCCTAAGACGTTCAAGACTTTATTTTCCATATCTCCTACTTCAACATCAAAAGGGAAGGGGTTTATGTTGTTTGTACTCGGGTTTCAACCCAAAGTCTCACTCCTGTACGTCCGCCTGTAAGTGAGCAGAGGGCGGGGGGAATCTTAGATTGGGAGATGGATTTCGAGAATTCAGATCGGCTATGACCAACAATTCCCACCATCCATTAGAATCCTCTTCGGGAACTGGTAAGATTGGGTCGGGAAGTCCTTTACCTTACAAAAAGCTTACCGGGCCTTAGCCTTCGAACTGAAGAGCAGCAGACAGGTTGGTTGTTTGGGCAGAAAGGTAGCGATTTGACTTCGAGCATTGGGCATTCATAGAATATGAGACTAGTGCCTTACTTGGGGATATTCTTGAAAGCAGACATCTGTCCATTCAAATAGATCCATTTACCTTGACTAAATAAAGTGCAAACTAATACTAGCATGAGGACTTGCTTGAATGAGGAGATGTTCCCTGTGCGGGGCCTCTTACACGGGTTCCGGTTGGAGAGCACTGCCTTCAACGGGAAAAAGAAGAAGAGAAGCTACTATTCCAAATCCTGAACACGGATGTTAGTGTAGATGATTTGGAAGATATAATCGGAGGACATGTATGGTTAGGTTCCATTTGTATATTTGGTGGAGCATATCTTAACGAAACCTTTCGCATGGGCTCGACGTGCACTTGTATGGTCTGGAGAGGCTTACTTGTCTTATAGTTTATTTATATTTATCTGTTTATGGTTTTATTGCTTGTTTTTTGTCTGGTATTAGTGGGTGTAGTATTTCTAATACTGGTATGAAGATAGGGAAAGGGTTGAGTAAGTATCCAGAGCGGGGGCTTGCTAATATTTTTCACTTGTTGGATGAATTAAAGAGTGCAAGCATCCTAATCCTACTCCTCGGTTTCGTATGAGTCCTGGCCTAATCCTTTAAGGCTATCAGTCAAAGTAGGAAAGTAGGGAATTACTTACGTACGTCTGGTAGTTATTCCGTATGCCCGTCCTAAGCGAGAGTATGGGTTTCCGGCGGAGTAATTGATTATATTATTTATTTCGGTTGTAGCGTCCGTGAACCCTTCTCGATCGTCTTATTGGTATTGTGGTAGCGGCCTCTTGCCTGGTGCATTGCCTTCCTTTAGATTGTGCTACTCTTTGGTCTATTTCCCGCATTCTCTTTCGTAGGTAGAGGAAAATTCCCTACTCTCTACTAATACTAAGTAAGTTTTCCCTTCAGCGGTCTAAGCTTCTCTGCCTGCTTTGCATTACGTATATCAGTCGATTCGGTAATCATTCCGTTAAGCTCTTCATCCCGTAAGGAGTAAGGATTCGAAGGTAGTGTCTCAGTGAACCGACCCCGCAGGTAACCCCGTAGGCTAACTTATCCCTCTGCATAATCATTTCTTTATTTCTCCGTAATCGACACCGATCCGCCTCTTCCCCCTGTTGCTGGCCTTGGAACTGCCTATGTTATTAAGGTCTCTCCACTAAGCTTTGATCTACGCGCACTAGCTTCCTCGCGACTAATGCCCTTCCGCTGGTCTTTCGTCCATTGCCTATGGTCTCCGGTAAGTAGTCTATAGTTCACTTTCGTCTATGGCCTGCCCCGCTCTCTTTTCAACTTAGTTATTAGTACTTCGGAGTGGTGCAGACTCTCCGGCTTCCTTCTTAATCAAAGAAGGTTAAGGAATCTTAGGTTAGGTCCACTCCTGTGTCTTCTCTTGCCTTCTCCTTTCACCCTTCCAGTAGAGGAAGTTAAGTTTTTACTGTCTTATCGTTACGGTAGCCTAACTGGGGAATGCACACTTTTGGCAATCACTCCTACTCCCTTGCCAACTTGAAGTGTCCTGATCCGCTAACTGCTCATTTCCAATCGTTCAGTCGTGTACCTCACCCTTCGTCCGCCTCTCCCTCAGCGAGGAAAGAGAGATGGCCGAGACTAGCGGGTTTCCCGGGGAGTCAGTTCCAGACAAAGCAAGATAGAGTCTTGCGCGAGTTATTTGGAAAGCCTTGCATGGAAGGTTCCAGTAATGCCATACTCTTTTTAGGCGCACCAAGAAAGATGCATCTCAGGCAGGATTCGAACCTAGTCAGTCAATAAGAAAATTGGACACTCTCTACCATTTACCATTGAGGGAGATCAGCTTTACTTAAGCTGAGTGGCTTAACTTAAGGCATTGGTTTGCTAATCCTTGCTTGCCAGATCATGTGCAGAAAAACCACCATCATACATAAAGAAAGCGGTTAATTAAAAAGAGTGTTAACTGGGGCGACAAATGGAATGAAATTGCCTAAAAAAGGGTGCCTTCCCTGAGACTTTCTAAGTCCTAGTTTCAGCTTTCTAGACTAACAATTAGTTAACTGAATTGTTAGATCAACCATCACAATCATTCCTTGTGATTCGTTGGGGTTTAGGAAGAGGGCTAAGCTCAAAGATGCTAGAGAAATTAAAACTAATAGCTTTTAATGCGCGCATTGAGCGATCAAATCAATTAGTTTGAGATAGATCTCCCGTTCCAACAGTTTGTCCGTAAGAGATTCAGGCTCCTGATCTCCCTTTTAGCTTCTGTTATGAGTGAATTTGGCCTATTTGATCTAAATCATAGATTACCAGTAGTTCATCTGCATGGTGGTTTTCTTTTCTTTTTGAGAAGCACCTCACCCAACGCCTTGTGAGTCTTTCTTCTCCCA
The DNA here is from genome assembly GCF_047325235.1 of Durio zibethinus. Classification (NCBI taxonomy): domain Eukaryota; kingdom Viridiplantae; phylum Streptophyta; class Magnoliopsida; order Malvales; family Malvaceae; genus Durio; species Durio zibethinus. The sequence goes on from NW_028322653.1 coordinate 2,044,919, forward strand.
AAAAATGTTCAGAGCTCAAGTGCTAATGTGGTCTGAGGGAAAGGATTTCTTCTTGTCTGCTCTATAATGTAATGCTTATTCTATATCACATTTCCGGTCAATGCTGCGAATCGGGAAAAGAAAAGACGCTTCTTTTAGGTTTCCTGCCGCTTGGGCAGAGCGTTCTATTCTCACTCCAACCTAGTAGTCAGCGATCTCGTACCTGTAACCTGGACTAAGCGATAGGTACTGAAGGAAGCGGTGCGGATAAATGACTGGATCAAGCAATCGATAGAATGCGAAATCCGTACACGGACTCCCAGAAGACAGAGATCGAGTTTACGAGACCGTGCCCGCGCGTCAATCGAGTCACAGTTGGAGAAAAAGAGATAGTCCAGGCGTAGTTTCATTGTTAGTTCAAGTCCGAATCCCGTTCGAGACGGGGGAAATAGCGTAGTAGTCAAGGTAAAGGAATAGCCCACTTTCGTACCCGGGTTGGGCGTGCCTTTCCTAGATGGCTAGGAACGAAGGAAGGAGAAAAGAGTGGAGGAAGGAATGCGATGCTTCTTTGCCCAATAGATGCGTATAATAAAGGATTAGCTAGACCATGGAAAGGAAAGTAGTCTAAAGTAGGGCGTGAAGCGTAAAACACCCCTTTTGGCAAGATCATACCTGGATCTAACCCCTCGAGAAAGCACTCTTGCCTTGATTTAGCCCCCTTTCAAGGGAGTTGAAGTTCTGTTCGGAAATGAAAGCAGTGAAAATTGCCCAGTTCGCTTAGCCCTGCCCTTAGTCAGTCAGCATTCAACTTTTGTCTATCTTATAGATAGAAGATCACGAACCGGAGTCATTGGATCTCGCTCAAAGACTAGACTAACTAAGCGCTAAAAGGACCGGTCTGAAAGTGCAAGATCCGATTCAGAGTGAATAGGCACTGCACCTGGGATCTCTTTCAAAGGAAGGAAAGAGGCCAAACCCATGAAAGTAAGAAAGAAGGAAAGGACTGAATTCGCTGCTATTGGTCTACCGCGTAAGGATTTGCGCTCTCCAAGCAAGCATTAAGATCCTCTGTTCAATGGCATTAAGATCAGGCATGTAGGAAGTTTGGTAAAAAAGTAAGCATGAAGCTTTGACATAAGGTTTGTCTTCCTCTACCTTCTCTTGCTATTGGATTGAAGAGAAGGCACTGACATAGATTGATTACCGACCGCTCCCTTCCTGTGGTTCTGTTCTCCCGGCTTTTCAGCTTAAAGTTTGATTCCTCCTGTGGATGTAGTCAATATAAAATCACTGCAGCTCTGGCTCTATTGAGCAAAGAACTTTCTCTGCCATCTAACCTGCGCACTCCAATCAATCTAAAGAAAGGTATGCCTTACCTGATTCACGCACAGCTCTATTCTGCTTTCAATCTATCTCAGAAAGTGGTACAGATCAAAGTTCTATCCTACTGCTCCTGCTATGAAGGTAAGCGGTTGCTGCTAGTACTATATTAGACTGAAGTCTTTCTTTCAAAGTGAAATTCTTATTCTATTGATGCGATGAATTATGAATGCCCGGTATGACATCCAGTAGAAGGACGGATTGAACAGCAGCTTAGAAAAGAAGGACCTTGCCCGAGTAGACCAACAAGTTACTACAATGAGAACGTCGCGCAGTTGCCGTAGGCTGGCTGGTTTATTGTCATAGATATAAAGGCCACTTTGATTACTAGAAAACAGGACTTATGGTTTGACCTTCTAACGAAATGTAGTTTAGTTCCCAATCTCGGGCATGGCATGGCTTTCACGTGGATCTTCTTGACTCGGATCACGCATCGCCCGCAGTTTAGATTGCCTAATAAAGCATTATCATCTACCACTACCTTAGCATCGAGACACAGAAGATCACCTTGCGTGTCGATAATAAAAGGATTGACCTCCACTAACGAGAGATCGCCTTCCACCAACATCTTCCGAAGATCTTTCAAAATACCCTGAAGTGATAGGGAAGAGCGGCTCCCAAGCAAGGTAATTCAGTAATTCAATTAAAAAAAAGAAAATCCAGCTATATATATGAAAGGCAAGTTCATTTCATGAGCCGGCTACTAAGAACCTAAGGGAACCCCTCCTTTTCCTCTCCAATCAAACTGGGATCTTCCGATTGAGAATCTGTCCTGTGACAGAGATCACGAATGCCTGAAAAGCGCCGGAAAAGCCAATTTCAATTGACAGAGGAGGGGTTATTACATTACCCTGGGCCTAAAAAAAAAAGCCTTTATTTAATTTAATCATTCGCCTTGGTAACGGAGGATTCGAACCTGTAGTTTTCAAGTAATGAGTCTGATGAGTTCACCCTTACTCTACCCCACTTTCTTCCCCTTTTCCTGATCGTCATTGGTCCTTGTTATGAAAGGAGGACTTTCCATTCATCATCCGGTCGGGCAGCCTCCGATCAATAACAGATTCGGGGACTACTTTCTCGGTAACTCTATTGGGTTACCTACTCAATAACGGATTTGGGGACTAATCGCTTAGGTTCTAATACTAGGCTAGGGGATCCTTCGCTGCTAGCTTTAGCTTTCTTTGAGTGATGCGGAGGGGAATCCCTACTTCTATTCCAAAAAGAAGAGAATCAGACGATTACCACCAGAAGACGATTGATTTTCCGATCCGAAAAATCGGCTGACTGCCCTAGTCCGTCCGAACAGGCCTTGGTGGGGTGGACACTGCTTCATTAACTTCCTCTGCTCTGAATTTCCTCAGTAGCATTCTATTCATTTCAGTTGCAACTTTGCTTCGAACACATCTTTTCACTGCTAAAATATCATCAACAGATGGATTACTTTATAACCTGTGACAATTGCTTCTAATTCTGGATCTGCTCACAAGCAGCTTTTGCCATCCAATCTGCACAAAAATTAGCCTCTCTCTCTACTCGCTAGGGAGACCTGGCTTGTGTAGCCTATGCGAAGCAAGCCTACATTGGCTCAGCCTTTTGGCTATCAGTCGTTGAGGTATAAAACCCTATTAGGTTACCGGTTACCTTTTCCCACTCGCACTCATTATTTCCTCTTCAATCGGGTCCTCATACGCTATATACTCTTTGCCGATTCGACTCTTGAAGCGTCTAATCGATCGGGCTTGAACAAGGGCTTTCCTCGCCCCCTCAGCCGCTTCGATAACATTCTCACCAACACAGCGATTTTTTACTTCAAAAGTATTGATAGTCTGCCTAATTGTCTCAATTTCGAACTGAGGCATAATGAAATGAGGGGATAAGTTGTTGTCCCATGCTCTGGGCGGAGAGCCAACAACCAAATGAAAAATTCTAATTGCAGCGGATTGGCGATAGAGATAGTTCAAACTGGGGTCATAGTGAAAGCAAAGGTTGAAAGAAAGCTATAAGGCAATTGAGGGGGATTGGCCAGCTGCAAGAATTACCCTCAGATCAGGGCCAGATTCAGATTTTTTGAAAGCTAAATTAGATGATCCAAAGTGGAAAGAAGGAAGAATTCCCCTTTCCATCGAGCTGACAAGGGACATGAATCGTATAGAAGAGTATGCCATCTCTGCCCTTGATAGTTCAAGTAGGAATGCTTGTGAAGATGCTTTAAAGTCGATCTATCAAGCATATCGTAGTTGAGCAGCGGTACTGCCATCAACAGTTCCAAACATGGATAAGGACTGCTTGGGTGCGATTAGCTCAGGATTGCCGGCTTGCATTTATCCTGTGTCCTCCACCTAGGTGTCACAATCTCATTTGTTTTATGAAGAGGATACATAATCCGTTCTTCTCTTAATACGGCAAATGCGGATACTTTTAAGGTATCGCCTCTCACCCGTCCGCGTTAGTCCGATTGGGTGAGAGACACTTCGAGCAAGGCAAGATTCAATCCAGCCATTCTCTGGAAACCTTCGTGCCACACTTGATAAATGGAAATAGAAAGACGTCCATTCCATCCTTCGATAGAATTGAGGATCGATTTTACCGACGATAGCCCATATGGGGGGAGAGGCTTCTGTCCGGATATCAGCAAGGTTCCATGTGAGACGTGAACACGACACTCTCAACGGTTGAATACTTTTCGATGTATCCCCCCGGGCATCCTTAAGCCGATGTTCGGTTTTATATAGATAAGGAGAGCTGCATCTTACTCTACGGAAATCTGTGATAGCTTCTGTAGGCGCCAAGGCTCTAGATATCCCCCGAGCAGGGATAAGCCGGGACCACGGGCGATCACTTCACTTCTGCATGCTGGTTACCAGCAAGAGGGTGCGACTCGATAGTTTCCCTTACGCGGTTCAGTTGCGACCACTAAGTTAGCTATCTGTTATTGGAATCAGGCGTCTACATGTTGGAACCACCTGATTTGGAGTCTTGTGTAACTCCAGCCCCGTCTGTCGCAAGAGTGGGGACAATCCGTAATTATTCGACGCTCATCGCCCAGTCGCCCGCTGTCAGGAGCTGCCCTAAAGTTCAGGGTCCAACCATACTTGATATACGGACATAGATAGGATGGGATGGCCCCGGAATCCGGTTCATCTTACTCCTTATTCACGCCCCATTTTCGATTCCCGCGGATGGAGGGGTTTGTTTGAGGCCGCCTGGGGTGGCAACAAGCCTTGCCTGGGTTTGTTTAGATTTAGATCTCCAGCGCGAGATCGCTCCATATTGGGTGGGGTTACCTTTCTATTTGATGGTTCGTCCCAATGGTAAGCCCCTGAGATCTGCGACCCAATGACAGGTCACGACGCCCTCGTCTTGATGTTTGGTTGTAGGAGGGTCAGATCCCAATCGTACCAAAGTCTGCCTCCGTCCCAGTAGGTAAGACCGGATTCCCTGGAAAAGGCTCGGCTTCGCCAGTTAGGAGGGACTTCACGGTAAAAACAACCGCCAAGGCCAGACCACCGGAGCAGCCTAACTTTATCAAAAAGAAGGAAAAAGTCCCATTCATTAACTGGGAGGAGATTGAGATTCGAGAAGCGCTGCAGGAAGAATACCAGATCCCAGCACATGAGATTGATATGTTCATCGAAGAAGAGGTTCGTCAGGCCAGAGGGCAAGACGACTGAGCCGAAACCACCAAAGAAGGCGGAACGGCAGGAGATGAGGTCTTTCATCTGTTCGAAGCCGGATTTCGCATGTCCCCTTAATGCAGTATTGATGCAGTCGGAAGAACCGAGCGGGGGCAGCTGCTTCATGCGATGTTGGGGACTATGAGTGAGTCGAGCAGGAGAGACGCACGCCGGTGTCACGGTAAACGGACGAGACACTGTGGCCTTAGTCGACACGGGGGCATCGCACAACTTCGTTGAAGACTCTGGTAAGCATGACGAGGTAGTAGAACTCAAACATCCCCTGCGATTCATCTTAATCCTGCAAGAGGAGTGACCCCCCAACATGATCCTGACCCACCGGACCATAGCGCAGCAAGACCTTAATCACTCGCGCTCGATCTACCTTGTATGGAGTCCCCTAAAGGAAAACCCTAAAAACCCATTCAGACGGAAGGAGCCAACATGTATGAACCCAGCGACCCTCCCATCCTTGGATAGCTCTCGGGATGGATTGATGGATTTAAAGCTTCCGTGGGCGATCTCCGAACGATTGAAAGTTTGATCGACCATGAGAACTGAACTCTCTTCTCTCTTTCTGTCTTCTTAGACATTGTTTCAAGCTTGATCAAAATCCCCGTATAGGATCACCTTTAATTAAGGCTGCAGGTGGCACTTTCGGATCAATGATTAGCTTTTTCTCTTTCTCCGACCACATTAGCATCAGCAGACGATCCGCGGCATTTACTATTTCCATGCCATGACATGAGACAGATCTCTCGCAACTAGTTCCCTTGCTGATTTGATTCAACTATTGTTTGCAAACGAGTGAAAGGCGGAGTAAGAGCTATTGTCGACCGGTCTTATTGGTCAAGAAAGCGTCGAAAGAGTGACTCTTGCGCGGGGACAGTGACATCTGAGGAAGGGACCGAAGAAATGGCAATGGAGTGAGAACAGTATGACCCTTTGCTTTAAGGCAAGGTGGAGTAGCAAGATTTTACCCCTGGGGCCATTAGAGCGTACTTTCATAAAGGGAAGGCGATCTTGAAAGGAAGACTTTGTCGCAGTCCCACTACGCGTAACTAGATGGGAATAGCTCATGCCCCGCTCGAGGGAAATTCCTCTTTGATAACATGGATCCGTTTAATAAGAAGAAGCGGCAATTCTATTGGACTGATTTCCTTCCTTGTCCTTGAATCGGGATTCGATTGGTCTTCTGTGTAATGGAGCTCTTTTACCCTTGGCACGAAGTCCATGAGGTTGGGAACGACTGCAACAGATCCCATGAAAACAATTCGGATATTGAAAGAAATAGAAATGAAGGTAACCCCAAAGATAAAGGATTCTAAACCTTAACAATCAGCTAAACATCTAATAGCCAAGAAGAAGAAAAGAAGGCATAAAAGGGATCGTTTCACGCGATTCAATCTCATATGAGGTAGCAGGTCAAAGATAGGCTATGCTAGGTCGACCCTTTCCAACTGTTTTTCCATACCATAAAGATAAGGGAGAAATCCGCTTATTCGCCCAAGCATAAAGAGGAGTAGAGCTTCTTGCCAGCGAGGTAGTTACTACGAAGCAAGCATACGAGTCCGCATCGGGTGAATTGAAAGAGAGATTCCTTTCCTCTTTAGAGAGGTGGGCGGGAAATGGATAGCATCGACGGTTTTACAATACCAATTAGGCCACGAGATGAATCTTCCCTTCCTATGGCCGCTCTTAAAGTCGCCCGCCCCGTTTTGGAAAAGACCAAGAGATTATGTTTTCTAGCTTAAAAGAATTTAACTACGAAGCATGTGATGATTCCAGTTCTCGCGATCAATAGACACAGAGGAACCTACCTATATGCCTTACCACCGCCCATTCTCAATGCGGCTTACTCACTACTCTAAAACCCTGTTAGAGTTTTTTTTTTAGTCCTATAGATTCTGTTGTATCCAACAAGCAACATCTTCTTGCTGGTCGGAACCATGCTGAGCAAGCCGTACCACATTCTATATACCCTGGTCTCCAACCAACCCCACATGTTTAGGTGCTAGCATCAAAGCAAAAAGGAGCTTTCTTTCATTCGATGCTTCTTCCTCAAGATCCTTTTTTATTTTTTCCGGTAAAGAGTAGAGGCAGAAGATAAGATTTACACCGGTAATTAATAGGTTACTTGGTTGGTATTCTCCTAGGTTTTTTATTGGATTCGGCCAGTTCCACCAGCGGCAAGAGTTACCCTACGAACAAAAAGCAGGCGTGTTCTTTCTTACTATATGACTGACGCCTCACTCTTCCCTTAGCAGATGACACAGCGTGTGAGGGTGCTTTTGAGCTAAAGGACTCCTATTCTTTTTTCACAATCGCCGACTACGAAAGGATTAGGAAGTTAGCTGGCTGAGGTAACTCTACTTGCCGAGAAGGAAATGGAAATTATTTCTTCTTACTTTGTAATACCAGGATTTGAGATTCATTTATTTAGATGTTGGTTCCGTCTAGTGGATCCTCTTCTCATAGGTTGGGATTCACAGCCATTTTTCGTACATCATTAAAAAAAGGCTCTGACACTGCTACTTAAAGGCGTTCTCCTGGGCATTCTAGAATTTCTTTACCCGGGAGTCTTTTAAATAGGAAAGTCTTGCAGTCTTAATCCGTTGGCTGGGAAAAGAATAGATATATATGGAAAGGTGGAAGATACAACAGGCTTAGGCTTACCTTTCCACGGGCTCCCATAAGTCAATATTCTACTCTTTTAATTTGACTATCCCAGTTTATCTTTTTCCCCGAAGGCCACAGGCCCCTATGAATTGAGGGCCTACGGAAAAGGTTCACTCATATAACTGGCAAATCTATAGTTTTTATTCTACCCTGTTTTGTTCCTACTCTGAGAAAGCAACCTTGTACCGAGCCGGATACCGGGAGCTAAGGTCGGTGTTGTTTTCTTGGAGAAATGGAGTTATGGCAGTGTCAGCATATCGAGAAAGCCCCGCCCAACATCTTAACGGACCAGGCCAAATATTGACAGCTGTTCGGGGGAGGAGGCCTGAAAATGTCTAACTTTCAGAATCTCTTTTTTATGTGTGTCTTCCTTAATGAGGATTTTTTCTTTCTTTTTTCCCTTCTTGCTTTTCTTTCTTCTCCACTGCTAGTAGATTCCCTCTTTGCTCGATCAAGTCAAGACCGGGCGAGGCCAGACAGCTTCATCGGTCCGGCTTATCATGCATCTAGAGTTTATGCCTGTCCTTTCATGGATAATTACTTTTTCTTTCCTACTCTATCTAAATTAGATAGAAATGCTAATTCTCGAATCCAAGGTCTCATTGATATTCCTATCTCTCTCTCTTCCATTCTTCGGTTTCACTATCTTTGGTGCAATGGGAAGAAGTCGAGTCAAAGGTCATGATACCTTTCAAGAAGGCCTGAAATTTACATACATCTAGAATAGTAGTCTCTTCGGTCTTGTCTTTGTCGCCAGTCTTTCTTATCTGGCTTCAGTCTCATGGGGAACAAGAGAAAGGTCAGATCAATAGTCTAAAGATACCCCCGCACAGAAGGAGCCGCTAGAGAATAGGGTGTTCAATGCCCTATTCTCTACCTTCTTTCACAACCGAGTCTGGCTATCTTCCTGAGACTAGTGTCCTTACTTCTTACTTAGGGTATTCCTCCAGCAGCGGCTACTCTCACTGCGGTTACGAAGACAGCAACGGTCAAACAAGGAGCACAAGAGCTCTTAGTCATCCAACAACGGTTACTGGAAAAGAAAAGAGTAAAGAGAAAAGAAAGCAGTCTTGAAGGAGGGCTGAGGGCATTAGCACTCGACTGATAGGGACAACTCAAAGTTTCCGGGACCACAACTAAGCCTTTAGTCGAGCCAGTTTACTTACTCGGATTCTTCCCCGGCATTTGTCAATGCGCTTTTCTGAGTTTTCCCTCGTTTTGGCTCACTCCCGCTCGGGAACTTTCTTGATTCTGATTTTGATACACATCGGGCCTTTCTTTGTAGCCCGGAAGAAAAAATCCATGAATAAGCGCATTCATCGGACAAAGGAGGAAGATCGAAGCTTTCTTTCATAACCCCAAGGAATGCTTACGCCCTTGCATAACATACTCTTTCTATTCTCCGATCGGGTAATATTCATAGATGTTCTTAGCTTTTTCAAAAGGAAGTGATAGGAAGATTCAAGAGCATAAAGCTACGTCCAGCCAGGCAAAAAGGAGCTAGCAATAAGAGACCTTGATGCTATTATCTATGACTCGAAGTGAATGAGGAATGATTGAACTTCTGCTTCCGCAATGAGACACTAAAGCCCTTCAATCAAGGAAATCCCAATGCTTCTCTTATTCAGTAGTTCAATCTGCCTCCCCGGATCCCGCTCTTAATGAGCCGAAGAGAAGAAATGGTGGAGTGGTCAACAAGTTGCGTAGACTTCAGACCCACTTTGCTTTCACGATTTTACCTTGACATTCCATCAATGAATTCATCTTCCGCTTTGCACTGACCCCATTCCTAAAGTCCGTGGTCTTCGATCATAAACTATCTCTCCCTCTCAAGACAGTTATTTATTCCGAAAATCCAGGTTAGTCAAACTCCAGCTAAAGCGGAAAATAGGAAAAAACGAGCCTGTCAATCCTAAGAGTGTGCGTCGAAGCACAAGCTGAGTTTCCAAGGGGGGAAAAGGTCTTCTGGCAATATCAGGCATACTACTAATTGAATTGATTCTTTGGCCATTCGTTCGAATACAACCTAGGAAGAGTTGGTAGCCTACATAACCAACCTCCTGCAGAGACAGAAGAGTTCTTCCACGGCGAAACAAAAGAGAAGGGGGCTCACGACATACCAATCCTGGCGGAAAAGAAGATTTTTTAATATAATAATATCTGGGAAGCATGGTTCTCTTCGTTTGTGGAATTCCCATCACTCTTTCGCTTACTTGGGTTGCTGCCAAAACTATAATAGATAAAGCCCTTATAGAGAACACCTTATGGGAAGAAAAATAAGAAGAAATGGGGCCTATGTAGGTAAATATTAGATAGATAAAACTTATAATATTTCATTGACGCTCAGAGGGACTTAGGTTGTTAACCTACGCCAAGGATCTTCCGATCCTGGACGCCCTTTTTCAATCTCACGGAAAACAATGAGGCGAGAAAGCACCTCTCCTTGGTATCTTACTTAGCAAGTAAGTTATGAAATGTCTTATTAATAGAATGACTTTCATTACAGTGTATCTTCCCCAATTCTCTTAAGATCAGACGGGAGAAAGATTGAAATTCTCTAAAGTCATTTCTTCGAATAGCGACTCTAGACTCGGGGGCGCTAGTTCCTCCCCTTAATCTAGGCCGCATTCTTCCATGTCTCTCTTTGTGAGTTTGGTCTCCGTTTAGTCTCAATGGGTCAGCAACAGCTTCGACGAGGTAGGCTCCGTTCCTCGGAGTACCCACTTCCCTCTTCATCGCTCCCCCCCGATCCCGATCTCCCGTTTGAGAATAGCGTAGGTGAGAGAGGTTCTACCCGATACAACAGGCTATCCGCCTGAACTGGATGGATCCACTTCTCATCCACTACCGCGTCTAAGAGAGAGGCTCTCCAACGAAAGCGGATCCACATCTCCTTTACTATCCTTCCGTTCCGACTAGCTTTCGTTCTCTCGTTCGTAGTCCACTTTCTTGATCCTACTTGCAACTCCACTTTGGAGCTGATTGGGTTAGTGTTCAGTGTGCCTTAGTACAAGATCGAAAAGAAGATAGCTGATTGATTTCATCACCTTTGGCTAGATAGAGTGGTGGTTGTAAATCACTAGGTAGCCAGTCTTTACTTAAGTCGTCCAAGCAATGCCCAAAGAAAAAACTCCCATGCTTTCCGTTGGTCAACAACCAACAACAACTCACTATAGTGAAACACTACTCGTACAGGCTTGCCGGAGTTAAGCTGTCTGGAGGGAATTTTATTGTCTCACTCGAATGTTTAACAACATTTTTCCCTTTGATGAAAATAGTCTGAACTCAAGTTCTAGTGATAGTGCTTCTACAGAGTTTATTAATCCATTCGGAACTGGTAGTACTACTAGTACTAGGATTACGAATGAGACGGATGCATCTACAACGACTATTAACGATTATACAATCGTCCGGTACTCAGGAAGCGTCCGGTACTCAGGATGCTTCTGCAAGTGATTCTACTTATGCTGGTATTTTTGAGTCCCGGTCTTAACCCGTCCAGTGAACGGATCGTGGAGCTTCAATCTGATATACACGAAAAATTGGGAGAGTTGATGGCTAACAAGAGTGCCCAAGATGTTCTGGAAGCGGCCGAGGCTTTACATGGCGAAAGCAACGATATCCCTTTTCTTGTGTTATATGATTTGAACAGAAACGGAGTAGAAGGTGAAGCCTATAAGAATGCTCTTGATCTAGCGGGGATAGTTCCCAGCCCCCTTGAGCAATTTGAGATTCTCCCGTTGATTCCTATGAAGTCCCGGATCCATAACAAGAAAAGGCATTCTTAGCGCTGTTAAAGCTGCTTCAGACGAAGAATTAAGATGTTATGATTTGCCTACTTTGCCAGAGTAAGGTATTTCCTCAACTGGTAGGGGGGATGGACCTACATTCACTGGCGAAGAAGATCCTGGCTAAGAAGAGTTAGGGAGGGACTACTTCGCAACAGACCTTGCGACTCGGACTTAGGCACTGGTTTCTGTGCCGAGGGCCTTCTCTGGCTTAGCAACTTACTCACCCGAAACTGCTTAATCAACCTCAACTAAACCGACAGGAAAACCCTAGAAAAGCTCAGCCCTAGACCTTGACCTATCATCCTAGAATGCGATTAGGTTCCTATTGCTACAAGGGGTCTATTGAGACAACTACTTATACTTCTACTGCTATTCCAACAACTTCCACTATGGGGACTTCTCTTTTTAAGCGCAAAGGAAGGGACTCTTTAACATCTTAGCCTGGGATAAACATTTAAATGACTTAATCAGAGCAGAGTAAACCGCTTTAATAGGATGGGCTCTAAACTGGCTATAAGTGTAAGGGCTTACGACAAAAAATGGATCCCCCATTGCCTTCCAGAGAACTTCCACTTCAACTGCCACTCACACGCCCTTGTTCAACTAAGCGATCCCGATTATTCTGAATGAAGGACAACACTTCTTTGTTGATCTCAAACGGCTGAAACTGGAGCACGTTCATTACACCGATCAATAGCTTGTAATTGCTATTTAACTTTATAAAAAAATGGCTATAGTCATGGGAAGTTAAGAGACGGTAGCGATGGTAGATATCTCCAGTGGGCTGGCTTAAGTAAGCACCATACAGATCAGATAGGGTATAAGGATTCTCTACGGAGGATTCCCAAGGAATTGGTTCGCATACCATTGGTAGGTTTAGTTTGACAGGGAGTAGTGAGAGATCAAAATTACACATAGCGTAGAGATTGAGCGGAATGAAAGACTTCCTTTTTTTTTTTTTAACGGGTAAGGCAGTAAAGCTCAACTCATCTGAAAGAGATATCAAATCCCTTTCCTCTAAGAAGACGACCAAGTGGGCTCCTATTGCATAAATTGGAAATTTATTTGACCCCCTTCTTTTTCTCGGACTTCACTTCCGAAACCTCTTCTTTCAGTCGATCCTCATTCGAGGGCGAGGGCGGTACACTTTTCGTTTTGTTTAATCACTCCTTTTGGGAGGATGAACATAGCATAGAGGACCAGTACGTTTGAATAGCGAACAAGATAGAGTTGACCAACTGCTATCTTCCTACATAGGATAAAACTTGACTAGCCCAACTTCTAGCTCTGGTAACAATCTGATCCACCAAGGACGAAGGGCTAAGGCGATGGCGCTAAGGTCGTCCATAGATAGATTCAAGCCGGGCAGTCAGCTTTCAGTTGTATTTGCGATGGAAGAGACGAAGGGCTTTAGCTAAGGATTCTTTTAGATACTCTGAAAGGACAACGGAAAAAGATCCGTCGCCGAAGAGAGATCAAAACTACGCAGCTTATCTAACCGACCGGACTCAACCGCGCAAGCGGTGCAGTCTGATCATCCATTGGAATAGTACGCAAGACCATCCTACACTTATGCGCAGGTCGAAAGAGAGAGAGAGAGCCTGCTTCAGTGCGTTAGGAATAGCGAAAATGCACCTCTTCTCAGCTCCCTCTTCCTTGAAGCCCAGTCTTCCGACAGGGTACGGTACGGAGTAAATAATAATAAGGTCATCTGGCATATCCTGGCCGGCCTTCCAGTTCCTGAGAACTTAATGACTTACAAGTCAGAAGCCTAGAAAGAAGGCAGCCTTACAATCAATATCAATTAAAAGAGGCTTCGCTCCTCTACCTTAACGTCCATACTGAACGGAAAGGACATCAAAGTCAGGACTGTCCTCTCGGATATAAATCCCTATGAAAAAAGCAGGATGATAGATTGCGAAGACCACTGTCCGAAACGCTAAAGTAAGGCGGGCCAGTAGTCAACCAGTCAGCTAGCTTCAGTTAGAAAGTTCAGAAGTAGCTGCGCTATTTCATTTCCTCCCACTCTTCTAGCTCAAATCTATAAGCCTAATTGGCCTTGTCCCACGGGATTCAACAACTCTATAACTCTATCTACAGCACTAAGAAATGGCGAACCCTCACAAGAGCTATGTGAAGTCTCACTGGTGAACTTCCTGGTTTTCGAGATGGGTATATTTGATGGTATCTCAATTAACTTATTGTTAAGCATACCGGCGTCCGCACGGGAGCAGATATTTAGATTGATGGAAATGCCGCCTATCCCGTTTGCCGAGATTGGACCCGGATTCTCTGTCTGAAGGAAGCTTAGCAGCATCGCCTTGAAGACCGGCCTGAAGACATAATGTATTCCGGAAAAAAAAGGCTTAGAAAGCTTCATATCGACATAAGTTACAAGAAGTGGGATTCGATCGGAAGTCATCTCTTTCCAACCAACTCGCTCAAACGTAGATAAATGACTCCACGGATTCCCCTTCCTCCTACCGGTGTATGCTAGAAGTCAGCTAGGAGAGGCATGTCTGGCCAATAGGCAAAAGAATGGAAAAAATGAAAAAGAATGTGAAGTCAAGTAGGCAATAGCTAGAAAGAAGAACAGAACAATGCTAGCAGCAATAAAGCAGAGTTTTCGATAGCAGAAAGATTGAGCGAGTGGTGCGCTCATAGCCCTAGACTGTGGTTTTTTCGCAAAGAATTCGTTTTTTTGTTGAATTTTACCCTGGGAGTCTAACCCTATCTTCGTTGAATAGAGGAAAACCGGGCTACTGGACATAGGTGGAAATGATTGGATCGACCACTCTGGACCCCTATCTTAGCGCGCTGCTCTGCTGCTGCTTTGTTTGCAGCACTTCGCTCGTAGTTGAGAAGATTTAATCTGGGTCCAGCTTAATTCGTTGGAACCAGTGTGTTCATATTCCGAGTAGGATTCGAATGGGCATGGCATTTCTAGGTCCAAGCAAAGACGTCGCGGTCTTGCTTGAGGAACTATTGCGCGCTTTCCTCTTTGTTGAGCATGGCGCTGATGAATGATGGTCTTGGGTCCTCTTTTGTTCTCAAGTTGACTTCTATCAGGTCGTTGACAGTTGCTTGTCTACCCTCTTCGAACTGGGGCGGCGCAGACTGTAGCTCCTGTCTTTCCTCTGGGGGGTCTTCTGCCGCGATTTCCTCATCGCATGATGATCCTTCCTCCGTGGAGATTGAGTATACAGCCGCAGACTGTCTTTATCCGACCCCTTTCGTCTTCATACACACTTTCGATGATGGATTCACTCTCTTTCATTACTTCCTGGAATGGGAATGGCGCATCTCCTTTGACTGAAATGTTGCATGAAGGGCTGAGCCTTTGGTCTGAGTCGATTGCGGTGACGTAAATCAGCATTGACTGGCCCACCCATTCCACTTTCACGTCGAAGGGCCGTGTTTTTGTCTTTAGTCGCCTCTTCTTATGCTTTCTTTTAGATGGGACGGGTTGAGATAATTCTTCTGACTTCGGTGTCGCGGGCATCGGTCCGACCCTGTTGATAAAAAATATCTCCACGGCGAGAAACCTAGGGAGTGAGGAACGGCTTGTTATCAAAAATTGAAGAATGGCTTTGCCAAGGACAAGAAGAAGAAAGAGAGTGGGTGATCTTGGTTCTCCCTCTAGAATGAGCCCTTTTACCGCATCCCTTCTCCCTCTATCAAAGAGAGTCTATTATCTTGTAGCTCCGCTTACTGCAACTTGGATTCTGACTTAAACTAATCAGGAGGTGGGCTTATCTTATAGTGTTCGCTTTGAATCAATCTAACTATCCTCGTGCTCTCTTTTCTAATAATCAATAGTATAGTGCTCGCTTTGAGAAAAAGTCTACCCTTCTGCTATTGCCTTTCCTTCTTCACCGTTTGAAAAGCAGTGGATTGGCGCACGTCTTCCTATGAAATCGATTCTCTTTCTCTATCAAGCCTCTTTCCTTACTCTTACTCGAGATATCTGAGATAGCCCCGTCAACTAATAACTTCTAATAGACGAGCCCATTATCCTTCTCTTTTTGAACTTTCTTCTTGGTACAAAGGGAGGCCTAGACTCGTGTCGTGTAGTGTACTTTTTTGGCCTCTGCAATACCCCGGCGACATTCATTAGAGTCGTGAATGAGGCGACCCTTTTGTTAGGATTTTCTTTCTTGGTTGTGTAGTCAGATTCTATCCCTGTCTACAGCAAGACGTGGTCCGAGCACGTGCAAGATTTGCGATCCGTACTGGAGGTCTTGCGAAAGGGGAAGATATGTAAAAGATGTCGAAGTGCGAGTTATGCAGCACGAGCAAAACTATCTCCCATTAGCGGTTTCCACACGACGAAATGCCAATGCCATCCTAAAGGGTTTTTCGGTTCAGAGGGATGAATTCTATAGTGACGTTCTAGCTATGTCGACAATAATACTAATACGACGTTTTCTTCCCTGAGAAATTCAATAGAGCTTTTTGAATCAAAGAACGTTGAAAAAGCGGCTTTAAAGCTCCATCTCTTTCTTTCGGAGACCGAAATGGTGCTTGCTGCCCTGCGGCTTGCCGACTGCTTGCTTACAGCCGAAACCAGCCTGCTTGACCCACACCCTTTCCTGCCTTACAGCTCCCACTTGCGGGTCAATCCAAACACCGCCCTGACTGGCCTGATTGGACCGCTCTGCCTAAGGCCAATCTAGCAAACTTTTTTCGAACCCAATTCTTTCTAGATTGCAGGAAGTTCGAGTCGGTTCAATGGTAGGCTGGGCTGGTATAAACGGAATGAGTTAAAAGCTCAATGGTCAGTAATTGAATGGTGAGGGGTTTGTCACTGGTTGGCATGTAGCATCCGCTTGTCAAGAATATCGGGGCAGTTCCGGGGTTCAATGAAGAGGAGAGGAGCGTAAGCCACTTGCCCGATAGGGTAAGGAGTAAAGAGTCATATCATAAATAAGAAGGAGTTTGTAACCAAGTACGCAATATTGGAATGAAAGTGTGGTACGTCTTTGACCCATAGTTCTAGGAGCGCCAGATGCCATTCGAATAGCGTCAGATAATATAATAGCTTCGATTGGATTCCCGATCAAATGGAGAAAGCAAGGTTCGGGACATGCTGATCTACGACCACCCTTTCTATCTAATGAAGTTGAGGTTATCTTCTCCGCCAATTTCCAGTCAAGTATTCGAGGAGTGGGGACAAGCACGGCATTTCCCCCTGATTTTGAATTGAGTTGTCCGATCTTTCACTTCAAAGAGTTTCAGTTTCCATAGCTTTGAATTTCTTTCGTAAACACTAAAATGTTTTATTTTAATGGTTTCAACCACGAAATCGATATCAATTCAATAGATAGAGGCGTAAATACAGGAAAAGATAGAGATAGATATGGAAAGGGAAAAGACTAAAATAGTAGTCCCCGAGTCCTGTGATATTGAATGATAGAGAGGCAATCCCAGCAGCCGTCTTGAATGAATGAAAGACCGATCAGTGATTGGTGCCGTCCCCAATTCCTATTCTTTTTCAGGAAGTGGACTAAACTCATCTTGAAGTAGTTCTCCTCCCCGGTTAGTTCTATAGGAGTCAGAGCGCAGAAGAATCCACTAAGTCAACAGATTGCGAAGACTAGCCATCCTTCTGATCTTCCTATTCGGGTCTAGCCTCAAAGCTTCCTTTCTCTTTTCCCGTTACACGGGCACCTCTTTCATTCCTTTGTGTATCGATCCAAGAGTATATGCTTCACACACCTCATTTAGAAAGAGGAAGAGTTCATGGGAGAGCAGTGAAAGACAGAACAGAAAGGAGAAAAAGAAAAGCTTCCTAGTTCTGTGATAAATGACGGAACGGACAGACAGACATCAAAGGAGCTGTGCCAAGTCCGAAAGCAGTGAACAAGTCCTAGGCTTTTTCAGCCTACTGATCAGAATGGAGCTGGTTCAGATTCGAGTAAGAAAGGAATCTTTTAATTAGTCTACGTATTTGATTCAAGTAGGAATGAGAATGACCTCTCGGCTACCGTACCGATCGGGATTGAGCTTCCTCAGATGGAGCTGAAGAGAAAAATTCCAGTCAGGGAAGAATTTCTTACCCGGTGCAGAAGAATAAAGAAAAGAATCAACAAGACCCGTGCTGAAGGCATAACGGAAAGCAGTCCCGCGATCTTTCAAGTTAGCAGATTGGCTCTCCTCAGTGAATTGTAGCCAAATAGATTGATATCGAAGTAGAGCAACTTGGATTGTATTTGAGATAGACCAGAAAGGTGCCTTTTAAAGGGCCTCACACAAGTCTATCCTCGGTCAGCGTGAAGTGACTAGTTTTGCTTAAGTAACTCCTTGAAGTGAAAGAAAGGAAGGCGAAGCGCAAGTAGAAGCCATGGTAGCTTACACCATAACAGCAGGCAGGTAGAAGGAGAGGTTTTTATCCCTAAGCAGCAAGCGCTGAATCAAGGCAGAAAGAATGAGAAGACCAAACTGAAGAAAAGAGTTTGTTTTAAGGATTCCAGTGAATCACCATATGGGAAGAAAATCCGGCCCGATAAGAGTGTGAGTGATGATTCCGCATCTCGAAACCCTCCAAGTTTGACACCAACCTCGTCTTATATACGCTAATTCTGCCGTCTGCAGGTCCTCAATCTTCACGCGAAAGCAACCTCCTCGCAAAGGAGACGTTCGACCTAACTACTCTCACCCTGTCGAGGCCCGAGTAAGGGTTTTGGCGGGGAAGGAACTTGTTAAGCCATAGAGTCTTCTTATTCCCGTCCGCCGCGCGTACCTCAAACATTTTCATGAATGTCGTAAGTGAAAGATGTTGTTAACATAAAGTTGTTTGATTTGCCAGCCTTGGCCTAGAGCAATGGAGAGGTTCGTATAGTAGGCTCATAAACATGCCATTAAACGCTAAGAAAACAGCCTTCGAGTGAAAGTCCCTCAGTGGATTAATTGTTTGTGATCTTTCCGATGGATTTCAGTTCTCTTGTCAAGGAAAGAAAGACTAAGTAAAGGCAGACAACGAGGCGAAGATAGCAGACTTGCCTCGAGACAGGAACATAGCATAGAAGCTCGATCGGGATTCGTGGACCGCTTCCCCCACGATTATCTATACACTGCATTCCAACAACAAGTCTGGGTTTGTTTTTAGGCTGCTCTTCAACTCACTCCCACACGCGAGACATGGAAACTCACAAAGGGCACTGATGTGTTGCTTCCTGCCTGATCTCCGTCCCTCGACCCTCGAGTCACTTGCGTCCTTCTGCCATCTGCTCATTTCCTATCAAACTTGCACCTTTATAAGTAAGCTGAACTGAAAATAAAATATAAAGTAAAGTGAAAGGAAAATGTTAGGAAAACCTGTGCTTCGAAGGTGATAGCCAGAAGTCGCAGAGTCGGGTAGAAAAGCAAGAAAGTGGCAATACGGCGAAAGCTGCCTAGCTTCTTTCTTCACAGACAGCGTAGTGATAAGAAAATGCTAATGCCGTTGACTCAGATCCAAGACGGAAAGTGGTTGATGACGACTTTGAGTAGGAGGACTAATTCATCACAACAGGTTTAATCCCGAGATCCTTCTTCCCTGGTTCCTGAGCCCAGCTCGCCTTTTTAGAGACTTCTCACTCCGGCTAGACCATCGAAATCTTCAACTTCTGGCTAAGCCGACATAACATATTCAACCACGGATTAAGTCGACATAACATCCTCACGTTCAGTCAGGTTTTTCCAATTGGATTACCTTGCCGGAATTGGATAGAAGTAGGGCTTTATTGGCCTTCGGCTGCGCCTTCTGCTCGAGCTCGCCGTAGGAAACTTTCCGCCGATGCCATTATTAGAGGAGTAACTGGTTTTTCAAAACCTTGCTTCGCTTCGCAGACAAGAGTGTGGACAGTATATTTAATCGCCTCTACTAATGCAAGTGCAGTTCTCGCTGCTCAACTATATAGAGGGGGCTTTTCTTCGTCTCGCCCATGTCAGCAAATGGTGAACAACGAGCACCAAGCTCTTTTGCCTATGCGCTTACGAGGACTCCTTCACTTAATGACATTCCTTCCAGATCCAGTTTTGTATATTTTGATCGGGTAATTGCATATTCTGATGATTACTGGTTTCGGAACAAGTCTTCAAACCAGATGCCTTCTGCAGCCGGATGTTCTACCAAAGTCTCAGGCGACACATACGCTCAACGGCTTTCTGGAAGTGAGGGGGATGGCGCATACTCAAACGAGGGGCTTTCCCACACGGATTTACCAACCTCTGGGGCTTACATCCCTTCCTCCCGACCTGCTGTCTTCTGACTCTTCCCCGGCAATGGCTACGAAATCAAGGGATTGGAGCGAGAAGAAGCAAGGGAAGGAGAAGGTGAATGAATCTGGTCTTGGGAGTCAAGGCGTGCCTTAAGGCAGCTCAGGGCGAAAGGATAGAATGATTCTTTGTATGCGCGAGCTGAAATACAGTTAGTTTCATTAGAGCCATTCTTTCACTTAGTTACCAACTTCCAAGTCAATGTGTTAAGGATAAGTGGCATCTATCCAACTCTCTGGCCGGAGCCGGAGTCAAGGAGCTAGGCAAGGAATAAGACGTCTGAGAAGGGATGCCGAGAAAAGGCTGCAATTGAATCTGGTGCAAAGTCAGTAGTACTAGGGCCTTCGAGGTTTTCAACACCGAGCTTTTCCTAGCACTTTTCTCTGGGTCCTTAGACTATTATTCTCCTGATGAGAACGACGACTAATCCCAACTAACTGGTTATCCAGTACCTCTGACTGGACTTGGTTAGCCTGATAAGGAGGTTCAGAAGGTGGGAAAGATCGCTCCTAAGTGCATTCTTTATCCTATATACGATAGGACACACCTTGGAAAAGCTTCAAAAGCCTGGGATCCTGTCCCTTGGACTGGGAGAATGGAAAATTGCGTAGATAAACAACGAGTCCCAGTGAGATAGTTATTTCGTATAGTAGTGATTCAAGCGGCGAAGCAGATCTCTCTCTATTATAGTTTAGTTCAGAAGTGAAGTCGAAGTCCATTATATGTTTTTTCTAAGCTTTCAAAGACGCCCTGTGAACGACATTTCTCTATCCCCTCAGGGGAGCTGGGCAGAAGGGTTTGAAGATGAATCGGAATCCCAATGTTGATGCTTGAAGAGAGCGGTTCCAGTGGCTACTAAGAACAGAAACGACTATACTTTTCTTCACGGTACTTGGGCCTGTGACGACTATACTGAGCTTCAAGTGCACAGTGGACAGTTAGGACTAGTTACGACTAGAAGAAGGAGCACCGTACTTGGGCCCAGTTGCTAGTTCGAGTGCAAAGTCACTGTTTGGAGTTGCTAGTTATAGTCTTTCAAGCTAGAGTGAGACGCCAAGATCCATACTCAGAGAAAGGAAAGCCAGTAACTCGAGATCAGAAAGAAAGATAGTAGATAAGTAGGCTTTTGCTTTTAGACCCGATTTGTCCTGCAGGGTTTAGGTGTCTCTGAGAGGTGATAGGAAGGAAATGATTGAAGGGTCGGGTGGTTTGTTGCTGTCCGTGAGGTCTCATCTCATACAGGGACTTTAGGTAACCCTTGGGTCTCACTTTTTCGTATAGAGCTACGGGATACCCCTCTAGCTCATAGTCAGAACAAGCGCCTTTTCAACCGCAGGCTGGACATGCTTCGCTGCTATCGCCTTCTCTTCCTCTGCGTTCTAGCCCTTCGAACAGTCGGGCCGACTGTGGGGCAATCAATTGATGGCGGATGATAGTCCGCCTCTTGTAGCTCGGATAAGCGGTGGTTGGGCACGGAGCAGGAGTAGTAGGCTTGGGATGAATGAGTTGATTTCGTAACTAAAGCTATAAAAAACTAGCAAGAATAGTAAAGTAAGGTTAACTTAAATACATGCATACATGATTTGAATATCCATTTCTGTGCCATGATTTGAATAGCTCCCAAAGATAGAAGGACTGCTTTGGTTAGGAAGAAAGACTTAAACTTGAGCTGCTGCTGATGGATCCTTTGAAGCTTGAGCTGAAACTTCTTATTCCTATGCTTTCATTGCTGCTGCGTGAACAGCAGCTGGTACCGTATAGTTGAAGATCACTGGAAGGATTCTTCCTAAGTCAAACTGGAACAAAAGCTATTAGACCTTGTTACCAGGTATCATTCAACTTCATTACGAGCTGAATCTTATGCCGCTAACTATTTTTCTTACCTTTCATGTTATGTTAGGTTGGCATTTCAACTACCGTGATCACCTGTTCAAAATCTCGGTAACGTTCCATTGCTTGGTGGTTCAAGGTCGGCTGCAACATGGAAGGCAGGGGAACATTGATTGATCAGAATCGCAAAGGTAGGAAAGTGGATCGGAATCGGTTAGTGCAGAGGTTGGCAATAATCTATTAACTTATTTCCCTTTTATTATATTTTATAAATAAGAAGACGAGGCTGCTCGTAGATCAGTCAGTGATTTGACATCTGTGCCGTAAACTCTTCATTTTTTTAGCTCAGAAGCTAGGGAACTTGGATTGTCCAGCAGGAGTCAACCGGGAGCGTTAGCGGCTGCAGAGGAGAGGTGCAGAGCCACGAGACTGATAAGGATAGTTCAGTTCAGTTGCGCGGTAGCAGCGAGACCATAGGGAGAGAAAAGACTATCAAGGGCGTAGAGAGATAGTGAACAAAAGAAAGCCCTAGCTTCGCTCGCCTCAATCCGTAGAACAGAGCCAATGCGGTACGGTTCTGGTGTTGAGAGAGGCGTTCCATACCGAAAACCCAGCACCCCGGATCGAGAAAAGACTGAATGTTGTCAGAAGGTAGTTGATCGACGAGTGTCATGATCACCAGCATAGTCCGCATCGCAATAACCAACTATCAACCACTGTTCTCCTTTCTTGTATAGGAGACCGTAGTCAAGTGTTCCTTTCATGTACCTCAATATTCGTGGAACTGCTTCCAAGTGAGGTTTCTTTGGATTCTGCATGAATCGACTAACCACTCCAACTGCATATGCGATGTCGGGCCTTGTCAGCGTTAGGTAGATCAAACTCCCAACTAATTGTCTATACATAGTCGTATCTTCCTAATCTTTTCCTTCTGCTGCACACAATTTGGCATTAACCTCCATTGGGGTTGAGATAGGCTTTCACTCCAACATCCCATACTTCTGTAGTAAGTCTTTCGCATACTTTTGCTGGCACAAGAACAAGCCTTCCTTCGTGCGATCCACCTCAAGGCCGAGAAAATGCTTAAGTTCTCCAAGCGGAAGCGGACTGCTAAATTTGGTTTTGTTCGACGGATTTCTTCTACGTCGTCTCCAGTGATGATGAGGTCATCCACGTAGACCAACACTATCGCCAACTTACCATCTTGAGCTTTGACAAACAAGCTTGAATCTGCTGGAGCCACTAAATATCCACTTTGTACTAGAAACTCTGCTATCTTGCCATACCACGCTTTTGGTGCTTGCTTTAGCCCATAAAGAGCTTTTCTTAACTTACAGACGTAGTCAGGGTGAGCTTTACTCTCAAACCCTCGTGGCTGCTCCATGTATATTTCTCGATCCAATTCTCTATGCAAGAAGGCGTTCTTCACATCTATCTGCCAAAGCTTCCAAGACTTGCTAGCTGCAAGTGCGAGCAAGACACGTACGGTGGTAATCTTTGCCACTATCATAGTCCAGACCGTACTGCTGTGAGAACCCTCGAGGCACTAGGCGAGCCTTATACCTTTTACCTTTCGATCGAACCATCTGGGCCCTTGTAAACCCACTTGCAAGATATGGGTTTTACATCCGGTACCAAATCTCAAGTTTGATTCTCCTTCAGGGCTTGAATCTCATCCTCCATTGCCCTCTGCCAATCGACACTCTGAGATGCTTCTTCATAAGTCAGTAGCTCTCTAACTTGATCTTCTTCAGCTAATGCTGCATTGGCATACCTAGGATTTGGCTTCCGCTGCCTGCTTGATCTTCGTAGTTGCGGCTGTGACGTAGTTTCTTCTCTGACTTCTTGTTGGCTCGGTTGCTCTTGTTCTGAAGTTCTGCGGTGCACACCAACCAGTTCGCCAAGGGCTTACTTCTTCTGGCTTTTTTTTCTTGACCGGTTAAAGGAAAGGTATGGATTCTTCTACGACTTGAGGACTGGATTGTGTATCTTCTGATAACTCATCAAGTTTCTGTTGCAGCTTTTCTTCCATTTCCTTAGTGTCGGGTAACCTCACCCTTTCTGGTGACCACCAAGACGATGCCTCGTCGAACACAACATTTCTTGATACAATGCATCGATTGGTGTACTATAATAGTACCAAAGAAACCGAGCTGCGGGATAGAAAGCATCAACATAGGTATTCTAACTCAGAAGAGTTATCATAAGGAAAGTTGATATGTGATAGGCATTTTACAATAAGAAGAGTTATCATAAGGGAATTAGATATGTGATAGGTATTTTCCACTATGGATAATAAAGCGTCAGAGGACTTTCTCAATTCATTCTCTTCTCTTATATACGAAATTTCTTGATTGATTTTCGTTGAGTAGATAATGTTAAATGGGGTGCGAGCCAGAAGTCATCACTGACCTACTGCTCAGGTCGAGATCATAAATTACATAGATAAGAAGGTATTTGCTCATAGTAGTCGACCAATGACTTATTTGAAAGCCCATTCCCTTTAGTAGATCGAGGCTATCCTTCCACACTTGGGAGCCCGGTGCCCGTATTCGAGAAAACTCTTTCCGTGCATCAGCAGTACCCGCTTCGTGTAGTTTCGCCCGTTAAGAGGCATCCTCCATTTCTTTTTTATTTTAGTACCAAAACAGGGGACTGCTTCGGCCAAAAGGGAGATCTTGGAACCTTGCTTTGATTAGTTCTTTTCACCATTCTTTTTTTCACCATTCTTTATGGCTTGGACCCATTGCCAAAATAGCATTCTTTTTCGGTTCACG
This sequence comes from Durio zibethinus, assembly GCF_047325235.1. Lineage (NCBI taxonomy): Eukaryota > Viridiplantae > Streptophyta > Magnoliopsida > Malvales > Malvaceae > Durio > Durio zibethinus. The sequence goes on from NW_028322653.1 coordinate 2,069,288, forward strand.
TCCCTCTCAGTCTAAGGAGCGAGGGGCTTATTGTTTTATATTTAACTACCACAACTTCCCACCAAAATCCCCTTCACGAGTCTCAAAAAACATCCAGACATAGATCCAAGCGACTCATTTGGAAGAAAAAAAGGATCCATCGGCTCTGGAACTTGAACCCGAAAGGTGGATTCTTTATATTCTATTAAATAAAGCGATCGAACTGGCTATCTATAGTGAACAATCAATCTTTGAATGAGGAGGACGATGTGGAACTTTTTCAAGGAAAGATCTTTCTTTCTACTCATCAGTGGATCCCTGTGAAAGATGCCTGGTTTAGTATGACTTATGATGAACAATTGATTGAGTCGCCTTTCTCTTTAGCTAAGAAGGAGAAGAAACCCTAAGTGAAAAGACCTAGGTAAATGACACTAGCTAAGAAGGGTAAGAAAGAAAATGCGATGGGTACCTAAATGACAGAAGAGAAAAGCTTAGACCCAGGAGGAAGTTATAGAGGGGTGCTTCCTTCCTTACTTGAGGAAGAGCTCATAGGATTGGAAATACAAGAGAGAAGCTAGACGGGGATTGGGCCATTGGACGGACTGCATGGCTTACTGAAGAGAGAAGGACTGCTAGACCGAATGAATCCAAAGCATTGAACCCTACTTCGAACAATGGAAGGAATGGGAGTTAGTAAAAGACTAAGCGCATACCTTACTTTTTTCTGAAAGACGGAATACCCTCGCCCTCAAGGAGGATTGATTACCTGAGGGAAGCCCTGGAAAGTGACTCAAATCCACACCCTACCTCTTCGCTTCCTAGACGGATCCTTAGGGTTAAGGTTAGGGTAGTAATGAGCTTGATTGGCAGTTATGCTTAAAAGCTTTAGGACAGAATCCAAAGCCGCTAAAGCCCTTAACCGCCGAAAGGCTAAGGTACGGAATGGAAGGCGTACTACATGGACTGGGTACAGATTATTAAAGTGTAAGGATTTCAATGGCAATGAAGAAATTCGCCTTAGCCCAATAAGACAATACCGGAAATAGTGATACAACTAAAAGAAGAGGAACTCGAGATAGGACTTCCAAGACTTCAACTTCTTAGCACAATAAGCGACATAGGGCGCTAAGCATTACGTGAACGACTAGGCCAATTAGTAAGAAAAGGCTGAAACTAGAAAGAAATGATCGCAAATGGTCCTAGCCCGGCAAGACCATAGACTGGCTATACGAATAAAGCAAAAGAAGGACTGACTTGCCCAGCAGTTACCACAGTCTCAAGCTCAGGAAAAAAAAAAGAGAAAGGGGCGATTGAAATTCAGTTTAGCTATGAAAAGGTACCTTCCTAAAGGCTACGGAAATGCTTAAACAAATACACATTCCCTCCCTCTACATCAGCAACTAGAAGGCTTGGGACAAGCAAGAGGAAAAGAGAGGGTAAGGATTCTACTCGAAGGCGGATGATGCTGGAACTGGATTCTAAAAAAAAAAGAGAGTACCCGAGGGAATAAGCCAAGGCAAGTGCCATAGATTTAGCTGTTGTCGGAAGTGGCAAGTAGACTAGAAAAGGGAGGAGTGCCGGTTAAATGGTTTAGGTTAGGATATCAAGGCGAAAGGCATAGTGGAAAAAGGCTACGCACCTGAATCTGTTCACACGAATTGCTCAAGGTTGGAGGAAAAAAAAGCACTACTATTGAATCGAATCTCCTCTTGTTGAGGAATGGTAGATGGGATCGATCCCAGACCTAGGGCGAGAAAGACCAGGCAAGCTCCATTGGCTTGGTCCTCAGTCTAGCCATAGAAAGGAGAAGATCGACAAGAATGAATTAGCTCAGGTGAACAGACGATTGAATATGGATATCTGCGAATTAGTGGAATGAATCTGAGAATGTTGAGGCATACAAGTGGCCTTTGCTTTTGCTGTTGAGGTAGAGAGTAGAGATTTGCTTTGTGTGAAGTGAGTTCAAGAGATGAGGATGACAGTGATCCCAAGTCAGTCAGTAGCCTTTTATGAAAGTTTCTTCGATGGGAATTGAGAATTGGAAGATGGAGCAAAGCAGACTTCAACTTTGACTACTATCAGGAGGCTTAGGGAAAGTTAAAAGAGAACTAGGACAGATCATTGCTAAGAGTTGAAAGAGATTTGCGCTTTGGTTAACAGTTCACATTAGCCCTCTAAGGCCGAGACCTTCACTTAATAAGGAACGAAGGGATGGATGAAAGGGTAGAAGGGACGAGCGAAAGGCTGATTAGGCTTCCCGGTATTCAAGTAGCTAGGGGGGGAGACATGGCTAAGGCTTCTGATTATAAAGTATTCGAGATCGAGAGAAAAGAAAGGCTACTCCTGATCTTCTCTTGAATAGCCGTAGTCGTAGTCAAGTCCCCAGGGATGAGACTTGTTGACTGCTAGACTGCTTTCCTTGGTTTCACTGCTTGAACATGGGCAATTGACTGTTTAAAAGAGGAGATGCTAGAGTAGTCAATAGGGAATTTTCTCTATTCTATCACCGGGTTAGGAGAAAGAGTGAGTTTAGTGTGGTTAAGCTGGGACACCAAGAATGGCTTAGTCTTTTGTTTTATCAGCTGTGATTTCCCGTGTTCAAAGAAGAGAAGCTCTTGTTCAACGTCCTCCTTTTGGTGGATCTTTGCCGTTGATCCTAGCAATGAAGAAAAAGGCTATTCCTTTAGCTTTAGCTAGGCACGCACCTTGGCAGTAGGATGTGAAGCTGTTCACTATGCTTTCCCTGGTTCCGCTTAATGGGCCCTTCCAAGCCAGTATCCTCTATCTACAAGAAAAAAGTAATAGAGTGACTTTCATTAATGAAATGAAAGAGTGAAAAAGGGGTTGAGCGGTTCTGGCTGCTATCGACCTAGAAGTGTTGGAGACCTTTCGCCTTCTACTCAAATACAAGGGCCTTACAAAGGCGCTACTGTAAGCAAGCAAGAAGAAGACTGAAGTGCGAGCGAAGAAGTTCGCTGACCACAAACTCTTATATAGCCCTCATTTAAGCAGGTTCTATGGTCTCGAATGTCTCAAAGGTGCCTTGTCGATCCAAAGAGTCATCTCGATTAAGAGGTTAGGGTGAGATGCTCATGAGCATCGTTAAAGAGAAATGCTCCGAGCTCTACTGGGCTACGCTTTCGAAATGCACTATCTGTCTTTCACTTCTCAAGACAGAACTCTTCTGACTTACGAGAGAGTGCCCTGTACCCGGAGATTCGTTAGAATAGGAGGTGTGACCGAGATTCAATAGAAGAAGAGGTCAAACCACAGAGGTTCCCTCGGGGTGACCCATCTCTTACAGCCTCGCCTCTGGGGAGTGCCCAGAGGTGTTCCATTTCAAAGCTTCATTTTCGCTGGATCAATCCATTCCTAACAGTTAGAGCAAACCAAATCCTACACGGATTATCCCCTCTTTCTGGCCTTATCTATTTATCATGTCTTAGTCTAGCTTCATTTCATCAGTATTTCTCCCCAGCTTCATCTCTCTCCGTGCTTCTGGCTTACTAGCCCCCCTTCTCTTTGCTCCCCACTTTCGACTTCATAAAAAGTCAATTAGCAAAACCTAAATATCTACTCTAGCTCTTTTCCCCTTTCCAGTCCAAGATCTAGTCAGGCTTGGAACACCTTCCTACTTCCATCCATCCCGTCCATCTTCTTTCAACATTTGTTAAGCTACTAAGCTAAGCGTCACATCCCTTCCTACACCTAATTCTGGTTCCATCTCTTTCTTTCCGCGAAACCATATCCCTCTATCAGTGCAATCGAGTCCCCACAAAGGGTTCATTCAAGCAGGAATCTCTATAATGATTATACCCCTATCCTTTAGTGGGGTCACATTTTCTTTCTATCTGACAGGCATATTAAGAAATGAAAAGTCTACTGCTCTGTTTTCTTTCAGCCTTCTTCTGCAGTGAAAAGACAGCTCCCATATTCTAGCCTTTCACCCCTAGCCACAAGTCATCCCCGTATTTTGCCACATACTGGTCTCAGCTAGGCTGCTTTTCCCTGACTAATTGACCCCTTTTTGACCATCCAGTGGAGCATCCAATTCAGGTAAACTTTCTTGTAGATCCTCTCATCAATTCCCAGTAGTCAATGCATCTTTGCCTCTAACCCTGGAGCGCTACGGAGGCCTGTTACTACCCTTGGGAACCCCACCAGGAGCACCAGAGCCACAACGAGTCACCACACGACCAGCATCCCTTCGCCCAGTTCCGAACCAGTACGAGCACCAGATACAGCAGGTCAGGATCGAGAGCCGCTGGATGGAGATTCGTATCCATAGCGAGACCCAGTTCCTTATGTTCGTGATGCTGACAGCCACGAGCTTGGCTCGGAACGAATAGGGGATCCATCAGTATGCCACGGGCTCAACGATGCATAATAGGCAGTAGTAACAAAAAGCAGGTGGAGAAAGAATTGACACAAATACCTCTCTTTCCGAAAGCTAGCAGTACTACTGATTGCTGAACCCATTTATGTAGTAGCATCAGTAGCAAAGCGCTAGTTGCACCGCAACTATTACCCCTTATTAGCTTTTTTAGTAAGGTTTGGAACGTCCCAAACTTGAAGTTTAAGAATTGAGCCGTTATTATGGACACAAGAGCGCAGAGGGCGAAGAAGAGGGAAGAGCCGTGACGGGTGAGCCCTATTACGTAAGGGAACCGTCGGGAACCGAAGATAAAACTGAAACGACCAGAGACATAGACGAACATAAAAACTCTCATGGCAGAGTGGATGGCAGGAATGGTTACCGGAAATGGAGGTGCTGAGGTTGGCCACGGAACGCCCTCCTGAGTCAAAGGGGGAGTTTTTTAACCTTGTTTAGTTTGACTCTGCTAGCTCAGAAACTGATGGATCCACAATGGTAACTCGAACTGGCAGAGAAGGAGTATAGCTTTGTTGGGGGTGAACTTACTGCTCCCGGCTTTACCTCATAGAATAGAGGTAGACAGGCCGGTTCAAAGTCGAGGTAGCTTGCTTCTGATTCTTAGTCAACTCGGTTAGCTTCCTCTGCTTCCGGTGGTGGAACAACCACTTTTTCGGACAAGGGCTAGGTAATGTCTCTCCAACTAGCTCTTCCCCGGTCACTGGGTCAATAATGGGCCGGGTGGTTCTGCGACTGGAACCGGAATAGCTCTTGGGCGAGGTGGTGGTAGGGAAGCTGCTGGTACTAGTATCGAAACCATAAGGGGCGTTTACGCTGGGACTGAAGCTTTGATACTCGTGCCTACGCAGCCTTTGTTCGCATCTCTCATCGATTCCCCTATGGAGAAGAGAAATAAATAATAGCATTCATTGGTTGGACCTTTATGCTACCAGCCTCTGCTATTGACACTCTTTCTATACTATACGAGCTGTAGGATCATGAGCATCACCCACAAAGGCATACATAGAAGGCTGTTTCTCACCCGGGTCGAGATCTGAGGCCGGTGCGGCAACCCAAAGATCTTCCAAGGTTGGAATCTTTTTCCCAGACTTGATTGTGTTCAAGCAGCTCCATGCCACTCAACCATAGTTCTAGTAGTGAGGCCGCTCGAACGAACAGAGGGGAAGTCCTCTTACAGCGCTCGTTCCGGCATTGATGAACCTATCTGAAGGAAAGACAGCTGCTAAGCCATCCAGCAAGAAAGCAAGCAACGTTCTCCACCTGATATTCCCTCGGAAAATCCCTCTGACAGCCCTTTCGAAGAGCACTTCAACTTAAGCAATTTCTTTAGTAGCGAGTAGCGATCAGAGGTCCTAAGAGGATGCAGTCAGCCATGCCGCCCTTCCTTAACCTTCAGGGTCAGGAAGAGAGAACGAAGGGAAAGGGCATTTGAGGGAGAGCCCAAGGGAAGGGGCAAAGAAAGGACCTGAGCACATTGACATCGAAGAAAAGGCCAATGAACATCGGTCAAGTCCTATTCAAGCCGCTTTACCGACTAGGTTAAAGAGCGGTAGCCCCTCTACTTCGCCAGCTTCGAATCCTTAGACAAGGACGGATTGAATCGAAAGCTTTCTTCTTTTTGGCTTAGACCGATAAAGTGAAGAGTCAGCCGCTGACGAGTCTGCTAGAAAGAGTGTTTTGAACTTCATTCCCGTTGTCGAAAGACCGGGGAAGACAAGGACAAGGAAGAAGTCTTTGAGCGAAGAAGTTGTCCTTGGATAAGTGCGAGAAGAGACCTTTCAAAGTCAGTCCCTCAGCTTCCATGGTAGCCACGTCTCATTACCCCCGTTGGCATAGCTAGACGATCTTCACTCTCTCGATCCCTTGGAAAAAGACCCATTTGCTTTGATATGACCAGGTCAATCGACCTATCCCCCAGCGTACCGGAGCTTGTCTACCCGCGGAAGATAGTAGTCAAATGATCGATTCATTCCTCAATCGCTGCAGGCATACCTTTATCCCTTACTAATATATCATTGCAGGCTATTATATATATTTCGAGTTACAGATCACTCTCTCGGATCAACATCCTTAGATCATATCCAGCAGCAGGGGCGCCACCTCGCCTTCTCGCGACAGGAGAAGCGAAGCCTATTCTATTTACGAAATTAGAATCAGGCTGCACAGAAGAGAGTAAACCCTCTCACGATATTATGAGAGAGGGAGAAGAAGTACTTCGACCTAAGATCAGCAACCCCAGCCAAAAATCCTTCCTTCCAAACCTTACCGAGCTCCCTTAGTGGGAACTCAATCTAAAATGAAATTGCAATCTAAGCCTTTCCTCTCCTCCGATTCTTTAGTATACCCATTTACCTACCTTGAAAGGAAATCCTATTCTTCATTTGCTGAAAGAACAGCATATGTCTCTGCGTCAGTGTCGGCTTACATACCTTCCCCACCGACCATTCTCAACGTGGCTTCAAAGCTATTATATTTCCCTGATCGAGGGAGTTTCGTTTAGCTCCGTTCCCAAGATCGACTTCTTTAGGGACCTTTCATACAAAGATTTTAGAGTAGGGCCTCTTGCCTATATCTCCGCTCTTTCTACCTAAACTCACCCACCGCCCACTCTCTTCCTTCGAAGATCCACTGGTGAAACTATTACTTATGCTGGCTTCCTCTCCCTCATCGATATCCGGTAGCGTGACCGTGGCCTCTTTCAAAGCTCAAAGCCGGAGTGCGTAAGCAAAGAAGCAGTAGTTTGCTGGATGGAATTCCGTCGAGTGCGGAGGACCGAAGACGTCATACTACTAGGTAGTTAAGAATCTTACTTCGCCAACTAACTGAGACAGGTGGGTAGGTAGAGAATACCTAGAGACAACTCTCTCTAAGCCCCGGGGGAAGCTCGATGCGGGTCTTTGCCTAGCCTTCTCCTCTGCTCTGACTCCGGTTGATGTGCCTTCTCCAGTTTCACAAACTCGTTTAGGGGAATGCATTCTTCCAGGCGGAAGCCCTTTCCTTGTGCTCAAGTCAATTAATTAAACAAATAAGATTCAAAGAAGGAGATGAAAGAGCGGGAATTTCTTATTGACCAAGGCAGAGGGATTTCCCAGCAGAGAGGACAGTGACATATAAAGAATATTCCGGGTTAACACACCGCCTTTAGTTCATGGACTGACGCTTATGAGGAGAAAAGGCTCTGGCAAGAGTTTCAAAAGAAAGACCGGGCCATGGACTGGACGAGGGAAGGGGGGATATGACTTGGAAGCTGCCTTTTCTTGTCAGCCCAATGAAGATGGCATGAATAGTTGGAGTTGGTGCTTCTCCGTTCGAAAGTAAGAACAACTTCCCCGCTTTCACGCTTCCTGAATCCAGCCGGTGAATCTAATATGAATAGTTCGCCAGGGGGAATTTTATCTTCAGGTAAGGTGCGTATTGTATCGGATAAAAGGCTGCGAATAGGCCTCCTCTCCACCTAGGCGAAAGATAGGGCTAGAGGAGAGCGCTGGAAAGATAGGACTTTCCGAACAAGCCTAAAGCTTGAATGAGACACCGGGCATCTATCTTCTTTTCTTTCACATTTCCCAAAACTCATTCGATTGCTCGTGACGGGATGGAGAAAGATGGGGGTAGGGACTCTTTTTGTAAGGTAAGATGCTAGCGGTCTAACTCGGGTAAACAGATGAGCCGGTTATAGTAGGTAGGCTTCTATCCGACAGGGTTTGATGGCTGATATCGGATAGGAAGAGAGAGATGACATTTCTAGTGAACCCAAGAAAGGAATGTAATCGAAGAGGCCAGCGTAAAAGCACAGAAAGGGAAGCAACTTGTCCACAAGCTTGATGTTCAAATAGTTGTCTTTTTTCCTAGTAGCTAGTTTTGAGTTCCCCTAGTTCAGCTACTCGAGAGCAAATCAATGTTCATAAGGCACGGAGAGATGTTAGGCGAGAAAGAGTCTCAAGTAAGGTTTTAAATCTGATCTGTGGGATGGTTCGAGTTCATAAGTGAAGGAAGAAAGCTAGGCTTCGTCTCTGTCTAAGGCAGGCAGGTTCATCCCTTCTCTTTATCCAGACACTGAATCCCGAGCGTCTCCTCATGCTAATGAGCTTCTATCAAAGCTGCTCTATTTGAAAGCCCTTTCAAGTGGGAAGCCTTATATAATGTGGCTTTCGCTCCTAACTCTTGCTAGCATTATAGAATGTAGCTGCCCTTGCTATTGATTGTTTATGCTCAAACTCCGAAAAGGACTAGCTTTCCTATCGCCAGACTGTGAGCTGACGGTAAGAGCTAGCCGTCAGAGAAAGGAACTCCCATGTGACGGAAGTAGGACTTGCTTATGCATATATTATAATGGAATTGAGACTCTTTCTTTGCTTTGTCTTTCTTGGGACTAAAAGGTTAGGGATTGATCAGGGAATGGGACTTGCTTTTTTATGATGCTTGGGCATTAGCCCTCTTTTGGGAGCTATTCTTCCTTGGTAATTATGTTCACCAACGATTGCTATATCCTATTCACTGTTGGTTAATGTCGGTTTTGCGTCTAATCCCTATGGATGGGACGTTTAACCAGACATTACCGCTTAAATCCCTTGTTGGAGAGAGTATGTGTTTCTCTTATGACCTTACAGCTGCTACCGATAGGTGACCGCTGTTGGTGTTATTTGAGGTAATGCAGTCTCTTTTTGATAGGAGCTTTGCGTCTAGTGTGGTTAATTCCACACTGGCGACAAACATATTTGTTGTACCGTTTGTAAAGAGGCGGTATTCACAAATATCGTTTGTGGCGGGACAGCCACTGGGGTATTACTCTTCTTGGCCATTGTTTGCTTTGTCCCACCATATGAAACTATGGTGTGCGGCCGAACAGGTGTACCCAGGGAAACGCTTTCGAAAATACGCGGTCCTGGGTGATGATGTTTTAATCTGTGATCCAAAGGTAGCGATTGTCTACGCTTCAATCTTAGATACTTTGGGAGTGTCGATTTCTACATCGAAATCCCTTGTGTCTACTATTGGGTGTGTAGAATTTGCCAAAAGGTTCATGGTAAACGACGTGAGGCTGGACATTAGTCCAATCTCTGTTCGTGCCTTAACCAACTTCTTTCATCCCTATGGCCTTTATGCCATACGGATTAAATATCCTATTCGTAGGTATAGTACCTATTGTAGGATTGGTGGTTTAGGCTACCGGAACCTTGCTTATCTCAATTCTAACTCTAAATCGTCGATTTGTCGATTTTTAATGTTTTGGGATAAGCCTAACTATCCATTAGAATGGTGGTTAGGTGGTGGGCTCCCCTCTGTGCCCGTATGTTCGTGGTCATTTGGTACAATTTCTTAGAAAGAGATTGTATCCTAAGGATATCGTGCCACCTCCTGCCAATTATTTGAAATTGGAGGAATGGTTTGATTTCTTAGAATGGTCAATCATGCGGTCTTGGATGGAATCGTGGCTTAAGTCACTACAATGGTACTGGCAAGTCGCAATGGACCCCAGTGTCACTCTTCAACAGTTGTTGTTTGAGAGTCCTGTAGTAACTTCTACATGGCGCATCAACCGCAAAGATGAAAATCTTTTCCGTTGGAGTGCTATTTGGAAGTGTTTAATAAAGAAAACTTAATAACCAACCGCTACAGACTGAAGTAAAAAGAACTTGAAACGAAGGAGCCTACAGTTTCCCCTCCTTACTTGGATGGGGAAATCCTTCAAAGCAAGAACATTCAAGCAGAAAGAGAGCTTTCATCCCTAGAGTTCCCACTTCTAATTAACGTGGCGAGGAAAGGCCTTAGCGGACCACCCTTAGCTAAGAGCGAAGTCGGAAGAACCTAATGCCATTACTAGAAGGGCACTTTTTGGTCTCCTTCCGACCACTATAAATGCACAATTATCATTAATGGAACCGTGCTGAAAGTTAATCTTTTCTTAAGGAAAAGACTCTATACGGTCACACTTAGAAACCAACCTAACTACCCCCGTGTGGCCAAGAAGAACCATTTCTCCCTCTTAGCGTCGAGTAGATTACTCTCCTTCCAACGGCATTAGTTCAAATATTCCCCGCTACTGCTTTAGAGCTTGGCGAGAATCCTCACTGCTCTAACCATCTATGTGTGCTTTGGCCGAACATTGGTTTCTGTCCCCCGGTCACTCCGTTCTGCGAACCGGGGTTTCTTTTAAGTCAATCTTTTCGTTTATTTAGACTAATTGGGCTTGCAAGCTAATGGAGATGGGTTTGGCCACTCCTTAGCGGGTACGGCTCACGATCAACAAGCCGAATATAGAACTTTAGGACCTTCACTTGGGACAAGTGCTCCGAGGCAGGCATTACCAACCCAATAAGCGACTAAAAAACCAAGAAAGCATGCAAGTGGAAGATTGACAAAACAGGTAGTTGTAGCACCGCTAAGAAAAGAGAAAAAGATAAATGCCAATGCGAGCAGTTTCTTTGGATCAAAGAGACCCGGGCTTGGAAGAAGGATTTCCCACAACTAGCATTTTCTGGCATTTAAAGTCTTATATAAGACTACCTATTCCGCTAACAGCTAAGAGCTCGCTCAAACGCTAAGCGAAAAAGGGAAGCTGTGATCGATCGCTGCTACTTGGACAAGAGATCAGGATCTGATTATCGATGGGATTTTGAAGCTAATTTTGAAAGCCCCGGGAGGACTCCTGTTGCTCTCTTTTGGTAGTACTGCCACGATCTATTCATGCCACGATTGGCAGACTCTATGCGAATAGAGCAGCTTCGAACCTCCCCTTTTCCACGATCTATATGCTACTTCTTCTCAACGTATTCAATAGTTGCTTTTGACTAAAGAGAATCGCGGTTTCCCACCGTCGCGGAGAGAGAAAGCGGGGTTTACGAATCAATCAAACGAAACATAAAGATAAGCGTAAGCTCTAGGTCGATGTGGTGTAGACGGGCCCCAGGAGCAACCCGTTCTTTCTCCTTCCTTGGTTGGAAAGGGCAGAGTTCCATTTGGTGGGTGGGTCAACGGGCAAACGAAAGAGACGATGAGGGCAGGTGAGGCATTGTGTCATCGAATGAACATGTTTGAGTATGGATCGTAATTGAGCGAAACATCTGCTCATCGAAACCTAGCCCAACCTACTTAAAGCGAAGGACCTGGAAGGATCGAAGAGAGCGCTAGTAGATCGAGCTGTAGGTGCATGGACTTGGCTAGTGAAGCACAACCATTCATCTTTCCATAGATAGTGCTACCCTAGACTAAGATGAGCGACCCCAGTGGCAACGTTAGTCCCAAGCTCCCTTCACTAGTCAACGAAGTACATCTACGGATGTAGGCATATTTTTGCTTGATCATTTCCTCTTTTTTAATGCTCTAGTGAGGGACGAAGTGACTCGACCAACGGGAGAGGAAGGTTTGGCGAACTAGTCAGAAGAAGGTACGTCAGCAGAGAAGCTCCCCAGCTAAACCATTGGCCAAGCACTCGGACAGTGTTCTTCCAGCACTCGTGCCAGCTTGAGGTAGCCATGTCGGCGGGTTCATCGACAAGCGAAAGCCGTGACATGAGGGCGAACCTTCTCTTTCTATATGAAATTACAGAGTCACCAACCCCAAAAAAGGGGGGGAAGAAAGGAAGCTGCTGTACCAAGAGAAGAGGGGAGAAATCACCTTCGCCTTTCTTCCATGAACCAAAAGGAAGGGGCTTATTGACCTAACTGAGAAGGAGAAAGAAAGTGACCTTATCTTGAGTGAGAGAGGCAAGGAGCCAGGGAAGGGGCAAGGGGTTCACCCACTTTCACGAGTTTCATAGGTTCAAGAGATCCCACTATAGAAGTGTCTAGCCGTTCGCCGAAGGAAGGGATTCTTTATCAAAGTCTTCGCCTAAGATTACCGCCCTTCAGCTATTGATGGATGAGGGTAGGGATCACATGGAGATTTGGGAGCGGAGTGCTATGCTAGCGAGTACCAAGCGAGGGAAGTACGGTCTGATGCAACGAGTGAAACTACTAAACCAGAGGCCATAAGTTGAGTTCATTACTACTAGAAGTCTCAGTTCCTCGCCGGTGAAATGGAAGCCCATAAATGGTATAAGCGTGGAAGAAGACCTTATCTTTAGAGATTCAATCCCGCCATTCATTCAGTTGGGGTAGAGGGATTTTTCCCAACCTTGAGGTGGAGCAGTTTCCCTGATGAAGAAGAAAAGAACTCGACTTTGCCAAAGACATATGAGGCATACTCATCTGAGTCTTCACCCGAAACTCCAATATTCGGAAAAAACATATGCTTAACACATGCGTCAAGAACTCCGTTTTCGGGGTAGCAGCTCCACCTCTTAGCGCTAAGCATAAAGTTCGCCGGCCGTACTACGAGTTAAACATTTGTGGGTATGGCGGGAATAGCACACTCCCCGGCGACTGTTTCACCCTAAAGGGTTGTCCCTTTTCCGAACCGAAAGACTAAGAAGATCGAGATTTCTCACTACTAGCAGACCATGCGTTTAAACAAGACTGCTTCGTCCGATCCTCGACGGCAAAGATTGACAAGAGGGCAATGCCGTGCTACTCTTGGAATTGTTAAGGATGTCGGTTACATAAGAGAAATTCCAAGATTCACACTGAGATAACCAAGCTTACTACTAAAGTGGTGACAACCCGATCCCAAGAACTAAGATGAGACCACTACTGTCTTCTTTTCTTTTCGGGATCCTCGTGTCCTGATGGTAGCCTTCTCTCATAAGATCGGTGTGAAAAAAGAGAAAACCCCATAATTGCAGAGATCAGGAAGATAACCTCTCTCTCTCTATGAGACATTCAAGATCTCTGATGCCAGAATGAAGAAGAAAGGGATAACGTTACAGCGCTATTCCCAATATACGTTATGAGCGAAGACCACTGCCAACACACACAAAGGCACACACACCCGAGTTGACAAAGAGCAAAAACTCCGAGTCAATATACATCGACCCAACATTCACATCACATCAGTAGCTGGGTCAGCAATAGCCCAAGAATTCAATTCACTTCATATCGCCATCACGCCTTACGCCTAACCTCTGTAACCGAAGCTGAAGTCTACAGATGGCAGCAGAAGACATCTTTGTTGTTGACTAGCCTAGTTCCGCTAGGTGAAAAGGTGAAAGTCTCGTATGGACTGGGGTAGAGTTGCACAAGTAGTGCTCGATAAGTGGGTGCCTTTGCTTTCTCATTCGCGAATTACGGAAATTTTTATTGGTTGAGCGCTAACTTCATTGGTGGCATTTTGAATCCTGCCTCTTGTGCCACTCACTCTACTATATGCTGCCTATTTCCGCTCGAAAAGAAAAAGCTCTAGAACAGAAAAAGCATTTGAATAGTTTGAAGTTAAGACTCTTCCTCCCGTTGCTGCTTGCTTGCCCGAACCTCCTACTCTAATAGCCAAGCCGGATACGAGTATTAGTATTCATAAGCGAGCGGTACTCTTATAGTTAGGGTCGGGCAAACAACCTTATTATATTTATATTAGAGAAAGGGGTCAAAGCAATTCCTACTATATCATATTGCTGACATAGAGAAAGTAAGCTATCTTACTGTCTTAAACAGCAGTTATATTAGTGAGTAGCCCATGTTATGGGATACGAACGCGAAAGAAAGAGTTGATCTCAAGAAGTAGGGGAAGGGTGGGAGTAGACCAGGTGAGCGTTAGCGCCGTATCCAAGGTGAGCTGAAGGCGAACTGTAGGAGTAGATCAGGTCTGTCTTGAAGGCAGGTTAAGTCAAGTCTCAAGTCAGGGTTAGTGCATTAAGGAGCTGCAACTATCGCATCAGCTAGAGAGGCATTAGGCATTGGAAAGGTGCAACATTCCGAGAGCGATTTTAGGCTTTCAGAGCTTGAGAGGGAAAGCAAGATGATCGACCAGCTACAGGAGTAGCAGAGGCTCTCGAACTTTCTGTGATCACTATACGGTGATTGTGAAATTGGGATCTTGAGGGTTTACAACTCCTTAGAACTCTCTTCAAGTGGAAGGCAAGGGAGATCAAATGGAATAGAGAAATAGAACTCTTCATACTATTCCATTATGTGCTTCCCCCTTCAAGAGCTAAGCTACTAGACTAAAATAGTTTATAGCGTCTCGTATGGGACATATCTAGTCTTTCCCCCAATAGAGTACTTCATTCTTACTTTAGCAGGCAATCAGTGCGAAAGGGCTCTCTCATCTGCTATTTGTACCAGAAGACGAAAGCAAGGAATCCTAGACTTCCGAGACGGATAGGAGCGAGGCTGAGCGTTATAAGGCGGCTAAGGCAATCAGTTAATCTCTTTCTGAAATAGATCCCCCTTCGTCTGGCTTAGCTCATGGAATAGTAACTCTTCCGCTATAGTAGTTCCGGAGTGAAAGAAAGGCCCTGTTTTGCCCGATACCCTCTTGCAACGCTTAGTAATACCCTCTTTACGCCCACCCTCGTTTCGTTGCTCGGATTCGAGAGACGGCCTTTCAATACAATAGACCTTAGGGGAAGCTAAGCCAGACGCAACACTCATCCCGATGGATGCGAGACAGCAGATGATGTGGGAGGTGTGTTTCCCAAGGAAGAGAATACAATAAAAAGAGATCAGCAAGATCCTCTACCGATAATGAGCAGGCGCAAGTGCAGCCATTCCATTCCCTTTCTTTACAATTTCGAATTTTCTAATGGAGCTTTCTTTTCTTTGTGGAAGCGAACGAAGCTCATTCAGCCACTAAGCAACTTACTGGCAGGCGAAACTTCATAGATTCCACTTTGGGCAGAGTTAACGAGTCCAGTTGATAAGGAAACAAGTCTAGGCGAGTGGTGAAGGAACCCTACGGGTTGGGAGCACTAATGGAGGCTGGTTGGTGTAGACAGATTGCTGGGAAGAAGGATAACCAAGCCTGATAGCTCACAAGCGTTATCGCTAAGCGGAGTCCAAGGCGGCGATCAAGCCCCTTAGCCTTAAGGTTACATATGCTATTTCCAAACAGCTAGTTTCTTCGACCTCAGAATAAGAAGAACGGGGAAAAGCTGCCAACAGGCCAAGGGAGG
Organism: Durio zibethinus; assembly: GCF_047325235.1. Classification (NCBI taxonomy): domain Eukaryota; kingdom Viridiplantae; phylum Streptophyta; class Magnoliopsida; order Malvales; family Malvaceae; genus Durio; species Durio zibethinus. Next base: position 2,084,644 of record NW_028322653.1, read on the forward strand.
TAAAAAGAAAAATAAGAGGCGAGCGTAGCAATAGACGTACAACAGCAGCTAACAGGCTAGCAGTAGAATGGTAACCATCCGTGTAGGCTTCCGAGTCAGACGAATAAGAGGCAGGCTGAGAAGAAGACGATGTTTCAGCCGTAGAAGCTCTTTCAGAAGGCCCTCTTCTTTCTTTCTAATTTAGAGATACATCCTAAAGGAAATGAAAATGAGCAAGGACTTTATCCCCTATGGGAGTGAGTTTTGTGAAATTGAGAAAGACCCCCCTTTTCGTATAAATTCTTACTGGACCACCTTCACGCTCTTGCTAACTTAGAGATCAAGGTACCTCATGTTAATCTTAGTCTTCCAATAATGCGCCTGAGAGATCGGATCTGAGGCATTTTGGCTTAAACAGCGCCTGGGGTGGGTCCGTCCTTCCTCAATCAAAGAAGCTTGAGCTGAACGACCGAAAAAGAAGATACGATTTGACTATGCAATTAGAAGTGGCTACTGTCTTGCATGTGCTCACGGACGTGGATTCTTTCCACAAACAAGCACTGCCTTTCCTTCCATAGTGGACCGTGAGAGTGGGCAGAGCCTTCCCGCGGGCTAAGTTACCATGGATTCCCAAAGATGAGTCTACGTATATATAATATAATATATAGCATAAGCATAGCACAAGACGGTTTCAGACTAAAGGGCGCAGCCTGATCGCTTCTTGCTAATCCTGTCTCTAAATCTAAAGAGCAGTTGCGAGCAAGACGACTTTCTTAACAAGATGATTGATAATTCTTTCCCTAAACTCAGACTAATGAATGAAAGGAATGGAGCTCTTGGTCCAGGCTTGAGGCGGCTTGCTTTCCTACCGGAATCTCAGGCTTGAAGGACGGAGAGGCATATTTTTCTGTTCATAAAATAGGAGGACAGAGGAGCTCTTACTTGACCAGTTGAAGCCTCAGCCTTCTGCTCAGTCGCCTAAGCGCTTTGGGTGCCAGATGAAGAAGGGTTCTATCGCGTATTATATATATTATATAATTCTAATTACTGAGCTACCTTGATTGCAGGATCACGGAACGCGGGCAATGATGATAGATCACTCGGGCTTATTCTTCTCAGTTTTCAGTTTCGAACTTGTCGATCTGCAAGACAGATTTAGCTTGGGGACAACTGAATCCCTCTGTGGAGGGGAATAGCATAACCTTTTTTTGGTCAAAGAAATATCCGGCTCTCGTAGACTGAGGAGAGAGAGAGGACCCCTTTCCCATTTACGGTAGGAGGTTTGGGGCGAACAAAGATCAAGGCCATACCCAGGACTTGAAACTCTTAGAACTTGCGAACGACTTTTCCAATATCCTCCCGCCCGACCACAGAAAGATAGAGAACAAAAAATGCGCACTCAACCAACCCGTCCCAATCCATGTCAACCATCAACCAAGGCCCGCACCTGCTCTCATTACCATCCCACCACAACCTAGGCCAACACCAATTCCCATTAACCACCGCTACCCCCTTCTATTGCATAAGCTAAAAAAGCTAGGCATAGACAACTACTCCCGCTATGCGACTACTCTTTTTTAAGAAAGGCTAGCAAACTTCCCACCAGTAAGCATAGATAGGGCGAAACGACATTCACATTCTTGTGACTTCGAAGCGAAGGGCTTTCTACAAGGATTCCTGGGATATCCGTAATAAGGTGAGGCTTTATCGCTTTTCTCTCTTTCTCGGAAATTTCATTCCATTTTCTTTTGATATAGTCTCTCGCTTGGCTTCTTCTCACGAATTGGATTTGAACCAATATCAAACAAACTACTTGCCCTTTAGTAGATCGTGAGTGGGTCTGTCCTCATTATAGTCCTCCTAAAAGAAAGAGCATTTCGTCGGAATACATCCGTGGGTAGTCCTATGCATAGTCAGTACGTCTTTCTCTTTGGATCACTCTATTATAATCCAAATAAGATAATAAAGTCCATCATTAAGGTAACTTGATACGATACGTGGTGGCCCTCGGGCCAAGTACACAGGAAAGTAACTGGAAACAGAGCAAACGACCATCAAACCAGAGACCAAAGCAGGGCTCAACGAAACAGAAAGTATCTTTCAAACTCCACCAGCGCCCCACATGGTTCTAACTTCTAGGGCTTTGCTTTGGTGAGAATTGGGTTATAATCAGAGCCACCTTGGTTTAAGAGCGCATACACATAGAGTGGATAGATCTGTCAAATCAGCATTTATCGAAGAAATGACAGATTGTGCCAGTTCAGCCCAGGGGTGACCCCCGGGAAGTGTTTGAATACCATGCTCAAAACACTTGAATTCCAGGTGAGTAGCTATCTCGTCACAATACTGTTCTGGAGTCAAGAGAGGAACATTTTGCATGTCCAGCTCTTGGGCATACTCTGCCAGGGGACGGGCTACTGGCTCCGTAGCGGGTGGGGAGGGCCAAAAACGCCGAAACACCGCTAAAAGCGGTTTTTTACATAAAAACAGACAAGTAAGACCAATAGCAGCTCCCGCTAAAGCAATTGTAGCATCCATAGATTGTGCACTTTCTAGTATTTCGGGTAACTTATTCATGGTAAAGTGTATTCCTAAAGATCTATTAGGACCAGCGCGGTTGTTCGTCTTGCATTTTCTTCTTCCAAGCCAAGCCCCTAACTCGAGTCTATAAAGCCAGTGGGTCAACTAGACTTTTCTTAGTGGAAATCTCCGAATCCCATTTCCTGAGATCACCATCTGAACTAGCAGCACCAACTGCTTCTGAAATGACTTTGCCGTTCATTATTAAAGGAATCCGAAGGTAACTCTGCAACCTTCACAGGGGGGACACGCAGAGGCCGATCCTCATCACTTGCGACCTCGCAAGGATAGACGGTCTTAGGCAGAAAGAATTCGCTGAACAGAGGCAGTATAAAGATAGAGCTCCAGTAAGGGAAGCAACCTTCAAACGGCCAAGCCCGTTTCGCCGCCCTATCCGGATCCTTGGGGTTCAGCCCCTTGAGAACCGCGCGATCCCATAAAGCGATTGCAAACAGCTCCCAAATCAATCCGATGGAAGGGAGTCCGGCCCACTAAGGCCTTATCACCTTTCACCGGAGATGAAGACCAGAAAGGACGCCAATTCAGGCCCACCTCCACAGGGATGGAAGGCAGTTCTGGCACATACCTTAAGAAAAAGGTCCTTCACTAGGATGCCGTACTTCTCCAAAACACTCTCGACGTCTGTCGACGCGACGGGTCGTCCACAATGCTACTAAACTGATAGTTGCTCTGTATAGGAACAAGAACCAGCTTAGACACTGAGAACATGGATAGAACCATTTGTTCTAATCTGTCCGCCCGAGCGTCATGACGACGAATTAGTCTTCTTTGGAAGTTCGGTATCACTCGAGGTCTCTCGAGCCTTGCTAGGGATATCGGATGCGGTAAGGATTCGTGTCGATCCCAACACCCGCCATAGGCGCGCATAAGCGACACACTACAGCATTTAACGTATAAAGCTGTTTTGAGCCAACTGGCTCGCTTAACCATATCCAACAACCACCTTTTACAAACAAACAGGTATACCGCCACGCAGTACTCTTTTGTGAGACAACCAGAAAGACTTTTTCTGATCCACTTGCTTTCTCGCTTGACTTGAAAAACTGGAAAAAGTCGGCAGCTATCAGAAAGAAAACAAGGAGTTTACGTAGTAGGCTTTTTTTATAGATTAAGAAAGAGGTAAGGTTGGGGGGGAAGGTTCAGAATTCAAAAGTTATAACAACAAGCTGGCAATAAAAAGCATCCATCTTGGGGTTCGTCTAAGTCTTAGAAAGCATGTCCTCTCGTCTATACCTATCATATATGCTCAGGGGTCCCAATTCCCAAAGGCACTTTGCAGTAACTTTCAAATCCTTTTGGTTGACTTTTATGGAATGACGATGAGGATCATCATAGGAAGCATTGCTTGGTTTTCTACTTGCAAAAGATAGGCCGTTTATTGAAACTGGAATTCAATAAGTATAGTACACAAGGAAGGACCTATTTGAAAGGAAGGTAACGGCTGGCACATAGGGACATCGGTTTAAGCTCCCTCAATGGGTAGCTCATTTCATTGGCTAGCTAGCTCATATAGAATAGGTCTCTGGCTTGCTCCTGTCCGCTCTTTGGTTATTCTATCGGAAAGAGTCTTAATCTTTCCTTTCTGTCTACAAAGAAATGATTTATATTGAATTGATTCCCGCGAATCTGGAATCTCTGTAACTATGGCAAACGGTCAAAGCGTTCTGATAAGGGAAGAAGATACGTAAGCCTCTTTTTTGTCTCGAAAAAGGCCTTTCTTTTTGAATATCTCTTTCTGGTTATGATTGAATCGTCCGGAATGGCCAATTTTGCTAAATGAAAACGTGAGTTTCGGATCTCTTTAGGGGTCGAGGTAACCAAGAAAACGGATGCGCGTGAAGCAATCAAAGGTTATTTTTTCCTTCTCTAGCCTACCGCGAAACGGCTTTCGCGCTAGCGCGCTCATCCCTTGCTCGGTTCTTCAGGGGCAAAAATAATCATTCTAGAACGTTGATCGAAAATCCTACTTTAAAAGACACCTACGCCTTCAAAGAAAGCCTATTTGAAGAGAGTTGTTACAGGTATAGTATCTACTCATTCCTGAAATCAAGGAAGATCACGAGCGCCTATTGGCTTTCTTGCATATTCGACTCTCTAATGCATATTTGACTTCGCTACCTTACTCTAGTTTGATAAAGTGGAATTTTAGTCGATATTGTACTTTACTTGAAAGAGATCCTACATCGATAGTGATTCCTTCCTATAGAAGAGAGCTTGGAATGCTTTCTGCTTAAAAGAGGCCGAAGTCCTTCACCCCATTTCTAATAATGGAATGGTAATCCAACTGATTGACGACTATACCAGGGCTGCTTAAGACCGGAATTTATCTAACGCTTAACAGGATTCACACCTTCCCTCAAGTAGACAGGCAAGTCTGACGTGCTAGCTCAATGTTTGTTGTTCATTCTTTTCGGGGGTTTTTTCACTACTTTTGCCGGTGGAACATTAGGTTCCCTTTCTCGTTTTCTGGTTAGGCAGCAGAGCAACCTCAGCGATCTGCCTCATTGCAGGAGGAAAGGAAGGAAGCCTAAGATAATGGTATGATTTCAGACCATGCTTGGGGCGCTTCCTCCAACGTTAGTGCTTTTGAAGTATCCATTGAAATATCTCTGTTAGTGCCCGGTTTCCACAAAGCATTGCCCTTCGTAGCTGCATTAGGAGACATTACATTAGATAGACTCCGGTGATACACTAAGAGAGTCGGCTAGGTAGTACACAATGAGGATTCCCCGCCTGACATCTAGGAAAGCTCCTTTCTGCTGTGCTTGCCACTACTGCCTAATAGGGTTTTCGAGTAGAATAAGTAGGCTTTTTTTCGATTGAAGCTCTCCTCGAACCATTTCTGATGATTGAGCCTTTCCTGAGTCAGTGAGAAAGCTCTGCTTTAAGCCTTTCTTCAGAGTTCTAGCAAGCCCTTCTTTGACCGGGCATTTCTGCGAGTTAATTATACACCCATTTCTGGGTATTTTCTGCCACATCTCATACCCGTAGTACCGGGTCTTGACCACGTAATCAAAGGCTTTAAAAGGTCTCTGAAGTCAATGCAAACCCTAATCCGCCCGTTCTTCTTGGTCACTGAGGCAATGTTTGCCAACCAATCGGGATCTTTCTCTTATGAAACCCACATCCTTTCATTTCTTCCCTTCTTTATCAATCTTCTTTATGAGGAGTGGATGAAAGCGTCGTTGCGCTTGCTTGATGGGCTTAGCATCTGGTTTGATATGTTGCCTGTGGACGGCGATTTCAGGGTCTAGCCCAGGCATCTCAGCCTAACTCCAGGCAAATATGCCCAAGTCTTCCTTAAGAAGCTGGACGTATTGTTCAGCTTCCTCTGATGATAGGCTGGCACTTAGGAAGATTGGGCGAGGGTCGCCTTCCGTTCCCAGGTCAACCTGTCGAACTTCATCATCTGTGGGTGGTACTGCTTTCAGGTTCTCTCGAGGTTCTTCAGAGGCCCAAGTCATTCTTTCTTGCCATTCTTCTTCTCCTCACTACCACGCATCACGAGTTCGCTCAATCCCATGTAGAGATGAGCGAGCATAGCAGGACCAAGGTAGCTTGCTCACTCTCGCCATCTGCCAATCGAGCCGCAAGAATGTAAAAATATCAAAGTCTTTTCAAAGAGTGATTTCAGAACACGATCCGCGAGAGGAAGCACATCATAAAGGCCCAATGCTCCTTTGCAAGACACATCAGGAAAAACTGTTCACAACTAACTGCTCTAGAAACGTTCTTTCCATCCATGCGACATCTCTTGCTTTGCTTGCTAGCTAGGAGGGTAGCGCAGGCCAAATACAGAAGCCCTAACGGCAGCGATAACCACCATAAGCGCGAAAGAAAAGCAGCCAAGGCCTTCGAAGAGACACGAATCACATACCTTGATGACAAACCGGATTAATTAGGAATGGCTAGATCGACATCTCAGCTAGGGCAGGGCATTCATCCGTCGGATTAGTCTAACTCGGTCAATGCATGGAAACATGTTATCAGTATGAGTTCTTTCCTTCTTTTGTTCCGAATCAGTCCTCCTATGGGTGAATTGGACCAAGGGAAGTAGAACTTGCCGATCCTTTGATCAGCTCTGGGAGCCTATGCTAGGATGTAATAGAAAGACCAATTCTACTAGGAGTTCCGATACCAGAGAATCTTATCCTCCCAGTGATAGCAGCCGTTCCATAGCTTTCAACAGCCTACTTAAGGAAAATGTTGACGAAAGAAAGTTCACCACAGAAAGGAGGGAAAATGGTTGTCTTAAGATAGCTGCACAGCCTAAGGCTTCCTGTATACGACCCCAATAACTTGTCCTGGACAAAGCTTCCAACAAGTAAGGGAAATGAAAAACTTGAAGCTCAGCGGCTGTATTAAACTGCCCAAGAGGGGCTTATTTAGTGGAGTCCAGAACGGATAAAGTCAAGGCCAGTACGAGTAGTGGTTCGGCAGCGTCTTCGATGCTTTGAGAAGGAGAAGCTTTGATCGGCAGCAGACTGATCTGTGAGAAACTTTCTCGATGCGCGTTCTCGCAGTTTGAGTAGGTGCTTTAGCTCGAAGCATTATTCTAGGTAAAGGGATTAGTCCACTTTCAGCAAAAAGGTTTCACGCAGTCTACAAGGTAAGTAGCTCTCGTAGGAATAAGTACTCAAGAGCCAGGCAAGGAAAAAAGTATCCGTATATAAGTAAGGAGGGCTTTTCTCACATGGAGATGAAACCCTAATACGGGAGATAGATAAGATAGACAGCGCTCAGAAAGCGAAATCTCGAACCAGGTAATGCCAACAGGCTTGATGAAATTAAGAAGGTTGAACGGTACTCAAGATTCAATCCAAAAGCATAGAGATTTTGTAAGCAAGCTAGGTCGATTACCGGGTGCGAAGCGCCGCAATCCATTTCATAAGCAAGGAGTGAATCGATTGAAGTCTTTCCGTATTATGGTCTTAGTTAACCCAGCTCTTGTTGGAAGATTGTTTCAGAACCATTAAACCCAGAAAAAGCTGTGAACATGACTGTCTGAAAGGTTTATTCTATGAACCGTCCCGCCTTCCTAACCTTGAGATTGATTTGTATAATGCTTGTTCAAAACAACTACTGCTCCCGCTACCAGTCCGCCTGTTCCTAGAGCTTTCCTATACGGAAAGGAAACTATATTTGGTCAAAGTCACTTGACTTGAACCGAAAGGCATCGCATTCCACAACCGAACGACAGGAACTCTTTTTTCGGCACTTTCTTTCAGAACCTCTGTCTCACATCGCAGCTGCTGGGAAGGAACCTCTTGCTTTGCGGACCACATAATAGGTGTATGGACGCGTAAAATGAAAGAAAATGCTGAGTAGCTCCTCTAATAATTCTTAAAGGGAGCCTGTACTCTTTAGGGGTCCATAGTAGTTTTGACTTAAAGTCTGCTACTGATTCCGGCACTTCTTAGTGTCGTGATGATTGCTAGCATTTTTTGAAAGAATATAGCAGCTTCGTGGGTACACGATTTCTTGTTGATAAATGTCTTTGATGTCTATGCACTAATCTCTAGGTCTCAGATTCCTAAGAGTAAAAGACGTCAGTGGGTTAAGTATTGGATAACCTCTCGCTTTCCTTTTGTCTTGGCTACTTTTTGCTTTCATACTTCTTTGATATGGTTTTGTCTTGAGTAGGCGCACGTTTTACTAGATACATATGCTGTCTTAGCCTTAGGTGATGACGTCGTCATCGCGGACACAATGGTCTCGCAAAGGTAAAAAGGATCTAAACTCGAAAGGAAAAGAAGGTTCCGTAGAATTATGAGTTTTGACTATGACTATTGAGTATATTACTTTATTACTTTGAGCAATCATTCATATCCGGATTCTGACTACTTAGAGCGGTCCAGAACCTGAATTGATACAAGATGTGAACTCTAGCCCCAATGCTACTAACTAATAAAAACTAGCTACTACGATGACTACTACGCTGACTCTCTCTTACTATCGGACAAGCAAGCTCTGGCTTCCCCTTCTCTTGTCCCGAGTTCCCTTTCTGTTGAACTAATCCCAGGCTTCCAAAAGCGGGTTGTCGCCCATTGATGGTCTACAGGGCTATCTCTATCCTCGCTAAGCTCGTCTCCCTCGTTCCCTTACACGGTCTTAAAATGAAAGCCAGCTCTTTCCCTTGGTCAGTGCTAGTCAAGTTCTTGAGGAGAGACTCTAAAGTGGGAAGCTCTTGAGGATATCTAAGAGCTAGTAAGATATCTAACCCCTTCTTTTGTATAGTCGTCCTGCCCTTTTGGAGAATGTGAAACCTAGAACCATTCCAAACACTTGATTAAAGGAAGCAGGTCAGGGGGACTCCTTTTCAAGGAAGGATCAGTTTCTATTTGAATTCTTTCTTTCTCTCTGTCTATTAGCTCTTACCTTCCCGACACGATTGAAAGCCGTTTTCCCACCAGAAAGATCACTCACCTTTTAAATTTAAAGACAGTGCATCTCATTTCATTATTACTTTATGTCTTTCTTTCTAATGAATTACCTCTCTCGGTCAAGTCGCCCTCACTCTTCACGTAGTGCTTTCTATGAACTCTCATGTCATTATGCCTATTTGTATTGTAGCTTTTTTTCTTTCTGAGGTTTTCTATTCGTTATGCTTATTCATAGTTCAGTCGTATTCTCCCTTCCCCTTAGTTAAAGGAAAAGTGCTTTCTTTTGTTTTCTATTAAATCAAGGCGTCTGCTTGGAAGTTATGAGCTTACTCGAATCCGAAAGCGGAGGAAGAAGACTCAATACTAGACCAGAGCACTCTCCATCGCACTCGAACTCGCAGGAGCTACCTCTCTACAGCTGCCTACTTCTAGGAAGGGAAAGAGCAGATAAAAACACGAGGACTCTCCTTCCTTATCTATCCCTCTTTTACATAGAAAGACAATAGGCAACTACCACTGCATCTCTCTATCTCGAGTAGTCTCTCAAGGTGCTAACCAAGGAAAGGAAAGATAAAAGCGTGGTCCCCCTCCATGTCTGCTTTCGGAAGAGATGGCATCGAAAAGGTTTTATTAGTCCAGGTTTCAGCCAACTGGAGGATTGATTTTCATACTCTTCACATCACCAAGAAGGAAAGACTGTTTAGGCTTGGTCTTAAGGAGGGTAACAAGAGGAAAGCAGTTTATCATAATGATGTGTGGGTGGACACAGAGCCTTTGGCTGTTGCAGACCTCGCTGGTCAAGAGGATTTTTGAATTTGAAAAAGAAGAGGTTGGAATCTATGATTGTTGATCTTCTTGTTGATATTTAGGGGTATAAGAGGAATATTCAATTCAGGAATGAATTCAATGAGAAAGAGATAGCTTGGCTGGAGAAGAAAGCTAAAGAAGCCCTTTATGAGCGTCTAGATCTTATGGAGTCTGAAATGGAGAGTAGGGATGCGGAAATAAAAAGAAAAAACGATCTTCTATATCGTATGGAGGCTATAATTCAAAGCCTTTGTGAGCGTCTAGCTCTTCAGGATGCTGAAAATCAAACCCTAAAAGATCGTCTTTCAATTCTGGAGTCTAAACAGCGAAGCGATGAATCATCGTACAAAGACAAAGCAAAGAATGGCTGGACCACCCATAGCAGCGAAGTGAACGGAAGGTACGACCATAGGGAAGGAAGCTGGGCTTTAGTCAAGCGAAGTCCTCGACAGAGAGATGAGAGGAAGAAGGATTTATCTGATTCTTTAGTGCCATTGAGGCATTACTTGGACTTAGAGTTTGAGCCAGAGCCTGGTATTCGCCCTCTATCCCCTAAGGGAGTGCCTAATAAAAGATCTTGCCAATCCCATAAGGAGGTAGACGAAGAAGCTCTGAGGAATGTGAGAGATTCTGACACACGGTCTGCCTTCAAGACACAGGAAAAACATCCTAAATACCGAAAGGAATTCTACCTCTGAATCAATAACCAATGGGTAAAGGCTCCAACTGCATCCTCTTCTTCTCTCGACTTTCCTTACTCACCTGATTCTGAGTTATAGGCAAGAAGTTCGATCGCTACTGGCCGTAGCACACTCACGCTTCTATGAGCTCTTCCTGGATCTTTTAGCTTTCTTTTTATTATAGGAGATTTAACTCTTTCTTGAGAGAGCGAAGCCAAGTCAGTAGCCAACCAGGGTGAGAGAGATGCGATGCGAATCATAGCTATCTTGAAGAAAGAAGAAGAGCAGCAAATTATATACTTAGGGTAGGGGTGACTAAGCCCGCGAATCGAATGGTTAAAAAGCCGACTCTGTATACTCAAAGCTCTGCTCCTCCTTCGAATGGATTGGATCCGCTGCCCCTCCAATAGAAGCTGAAGATGCGGGCTTAGAGCCCCGCTTTCCCTACTTCAATGGAAAGGGGGGAATCGCCCATCAGCCATGGAACCGAATGCCCGTCATCCTCAAAACTAAATGTTTTCAAAAAGGCTTATTTCAAGCAACGTAGCGCATCTTTCTTTATAGTAGGGGCGAGGCTGTTTACCTATGCTCGGTACGGTAAGGGTTGGATGCTGGTCGTTACCTGTTGGTATGAGAATCCTTGTGTGGCACAACTAGGTACTTAGGTATCTCACTAGCCGGGATCGGTCTCATTTCTCAGGTCAATGGGAGGGATGCTCGATCAAGTGTGAGTCAGGTCGATGGCACGTGTGAACCTATAAATGAATTAGTAAAGAAGTGATCGAATGATCGGTAAGCTGACCTGGAATTCGGCAAGTAGAAGTAGTTCCCCATGTAGAGAACGACCAAGGTTGTGCAGCTCTACAGGTGGTAGATGTTGCAGGTTGGCATGAATCTGGCACTTGTGACACTTCTTAACATACATTGCCCAATCAGTCTTCTCAATCGCAGAATAATTCTCCTCATAAGCCAACATCCTCTTACTAAAAAACAGCCCTCTCGATTCCCTCGTCATCCATCTGTGCTAACATACAGCCCATCGCCGCTTTTATAACAGACAAGTACAGTAACAGAATCTTTCCTGGTCGCGGGGCGGGACCAAGCGCAAGCGGGTTCATCAAACATTCTTTGATCTGCTCGAACGCTTGCTGACACTTCTCATCTCAGATTCGCCTTTTAGGTTCTTTGTGTGAATCCGCTGGACATTCATCATCATAGGCTGCAGGCCAAGACAGATCTGCCTGAAAGGGTGCCAAAAGAACGCCATCTTTCACAAAGGAATAAGTGTGCTTGAACCCATCATAGATAACTTTCCTATCATATTGCCATGGGGAACAAGGGGGGGTTCAGTCAAAAACATTTATTTACCGCGCACTCAATTCAATGATCAAGCAAGACTTTTCCTCCGATATACGAAATTTCGATAAGAGTCTAGCCAGCTCGTCTCTGCCTTGAGACCAATAACCAGTGACTCTTTTGTTAACCATATTTAGAATATCTTGTGTAGTCGGGTAGGCTAACTAGAATATCTCTTTCCTTTGCTTTTGCCACTGATGGCATACTTCAAAAAATCAGTCTAAACGGTGCTTGTTGCGGCGAATCCCTTCTTTTTGTCCAATTCCAACCTCCTCGGACATTAACATTGATCCAGTTTAGGCAGCTTTCAGTCCTGGGAAAGGAAGGTTAGGTGAAATCCCGTTCGTATAAAAAGTATGTCAGTTCCTTCCTCAAGGAGCTCCCCTTCAACAGCGGCGATAACATAAGACAAGGCTCCGCAAGACCCTTTCTCAAGTCCCCCATCTCGCTTAGGAAAGAAGGGCGGCTTGCTTCTATCTTATTGGAAGAGAGAGATTATGACCAGCTATCTACGCTATTTGAAGATCTTTCTTTGTCATAGACAGATTCTTGACCTAAATAAGTGACTAGTACCTTACCCGGGAAATCCCTCCTCTGAGATTGGACGGCGATAGGGATTGAGCTGTCTTTAAGAAAACAAAAACCAAGCAAGCAGAAAGCAGTTCCTAAGCCTAAGGAAGAGCTTTGACTATGACTACTAGGAGTTCCCACTTTGACTGGGTAGCCCTTCTATTTATCGATTCATAGGACCGCCAAAGGGAGGGAAGCCACAGTATCGGAACGAACTATTCTTTCTTCTTTCTAACATTCATTCTATCATCGGCCTCAGAAGCCAAGAGTTTCAAACTATCGAATCAAAGATCCACGAGACCATCTATTAGAGCTGAGGCGAATGGAAAAAGCAAGACAAAAGAGAGAAAGATCAGAAATGGTCTTGTACTAGCTCCATAGCTTCCTCCCTGAAGTGAAACTTGACATAGAGCTAGAAGAACGAAAGGAAATATTCGCATTCCTAGGTCGCGCCTTTCCCCCGGTCATGAATACACGGGTAGCTTTTCCAAGTGTCACGACCAGGGCAAAAAACGTAGAAGTCGAAATTCCGAGTCTACCTCTTTTCGCGTTCAGCAGGCCAGTTTGAGAAATGGAATTTGTTGGACGCGCTAGCTAGGCTACAGATTTAGGTCTTTAGACGGGTTTGATGAACCGAGAGTTTCGGGAGTTGGGAGCCACACTGAACCTGAAAAGCTTAATTCGTATCCTCCCAGCTTGTGAAGCTACCCAGCATGAACACGTTTTCGGTCAGTCCCACAGAGAGGAGGTCCTTAAAGAATAAGGAAGCGAGACTTTTGACAAGAAGAAGGACTCTCCTGAGTCTCAACCTGTCTCCCGTAACAACGGAGAGCTAAAGGCAACAAGTGCGTACGGCCCGTCCTACCCTCTTTTCTTGCTGATGCAAGAGTAAATAGGTGGAGGTCATGCCGCTTGTGAGGCAGCTGCGTCAGCAGCACGCTGTGGTTCTTCTACTTTATTATATGAGGGATAGGTGAGTTGATGAGGGAGCCTGCCTAAGGGCTAGAAGTTCCTAAACATCAGATTCGTCCCCACTTCTTCTCTTTCCAAGCGTTGAGTCTGCTTACCCTAAAAGAAGAATCAAGAAGATTAGAAGCATCGGGAGAGGGTCCCCCATGAGCTCTAGAAGATCTTAGACCAGGAGCTGCTAATGTAGTTCCCGCTGTCTTTCTTGGAAGCCTTCCCTTCGCCTAATCCCAACATCTGACTCTGAGGTGTAAGCTGGAGCTCAAAAAGAGTCCCGCGGCTGATCTTGACTGATCTATTGCCTGAGGTGCAGACCTAGTATAACCTCTTCGCCTACTCGCTGGTCTTGACCTTTACTTTATTCAGCTTCTTCTTTCTGTGCCTGTGAGCGACTAAAGGATGGTAGACCCGGAGCTAGAACATAGGAGACTTCCCGCCTAGTTCTTCTGTCTTTGGTGTACGACCCGCTTCTTTACCTTCTTGTCTAAGACCTGCTCTGAGAATGAGCTCTAACTAAAGCACTTTCTGACCGCTGCTGATCTGTACTAGGCCTTCTTCAACAAATTCAACAAAGAGCTCTAAATCCGTTTCTGAGGGAGTGAAAGCGGAGTATGCCACTGGGAGATGCTGAAATCAAGCACCGAAGTAACTCTTTTCATTTAATGTCATGCATAGAATCAGACTAACTTATTCGCCAACAAAGAGTAAGCAGGGCTATACATAGGTGAAGCAACCCCTCCTGAGCCATTCAATCTCTACCTTATTCGTGATCCCTCACTATGTGATAAAGACTTGGATCTAAAGATAGATTATATAGACCGAGGATCCCTTTAGAATCCAAAGATGAAAGACATCCAATCCACTGGAACCTTCCAAAGAATGCGCTGCTTACATGATTCCCTAGGGGGAAACTGCTGGCTTATGAGAGACTCTGCTTGGGGAAGACCATCAGGAAAGAGACGAGGAAGCTAAATCAATCAAGAATTACCGCAGGGTCTGAGTCAGCGGCATTAGTTTTCTCCTCTGCAGCAGGCGGTTGGGAAATAGAATCGAAATCTCTGGCAAAGGTGGAAGAGTGAACAGGCTTACCTGCTAATTGAAACTTATCTACTGGGGGGAAGAGGCATAAGGCTAGAATGCAAGTCCGCTGGCTGGGGCGGGTTATCCAATTACCTGGAAGTTTCATTGTTATCTTAAATATCTCCCACTCGATGGAGTAAGCTTGAAAGCAAAAAGTATGCTAATATCATGACTGATTCTACCGTCCACACTTTTTAGAGCAAAAAAGCAAAGTCTTGTCTTGACTCAGACCAGAACTCATGCAGAAAGTCTTATTTATCCTGAGTAGCTCTTGCAAACAAAAGCAAGTCATCAGCAAAGAAGAAATGGTCTAGAATATTCGGCCGGGCTCACTCCCTAGTAAAAGTAAACATACCTAGGCCATACAGACAGTTAGAGCATCTGCGCCCTTTTCGATAGTCTATTCGAGAGAGAACTCGGGGACTCTTTTCACATTTCCGGCTCGGGATGACCCACCCTTTGGCAGGGCCCTTCGAAGATCAATCGTCGTTAAGTGAACCGCCCAACGACTGGTGCCAAGGAAGGAATTCGGTTAGACTACGGGAATCGACGATCTTAGATCCCGGCGTCCGTCTTTATATGTAGATGTCTTCTTTCTGGTTCCAAGATTCACTCTAATTTCAGGGGCTAGGGGTGGCACGAGCTTGGGTTGTCGGCGGCGTGAAGGATACGGTTGGCTTGTGAGACACTCCTTTCCTTACTGATATCTCTCCGGTAATATACGCTGACATAATCCTGTTACAAGAAGCAAGGCAGGGGCGGTATAAGAGTAAGAGAAAGAAGTAAGTGCGTGCTGCTTTTGCTGTTACAGAATTCTGTCTTTGCTTAGTCTAGTTCGACTAGCTTTCCTTTCACGTGGTTCAGTCTTGGTGTGAACAAAAGGCGTAAGCGCAGTTCTCTCGTTCTAGCCTACGGACGAGCGGTGGCAGTAGGAATGGATTTGGTAATTATGTTAAGACAAGAGAGGATCTGTTCGCAGACGAGTGATAGCAGTCCATTCTCCATAGGAATGTGATCATAGGATGATTAAACCATTAGCTATTCATCTTCCCCGGGCTTCTCCAAGAACCGAATGGGGGCATCCTGGCTTTAAAGGATTTGCGCAAAGAGGCGATTTGATCACAGCTGAACCGGTAATGTCCAATCTTGCCCTATTTGTTGTTCGGTCTTTAAGAGGACCTGGCTACTTTAGCTATGAAAAGCAGCTCAGTAGAAAGGCATTTCTTTCATTATCATTTTACATTTTTAAAAAGTATCCCATTAGAAAGCATTTTTTTTAGCATTAGCAAGGTGGGTTGTTGGTAAACGAAAGAAGAACTAGGCTATGGCTCAACTTGCAGCAAGTCTAGACTTCCCTGGCTTAGCAGGAGGAATTGGATATAGAACCAGTTTCTTTAGAGAAGACTAAAGGGTTCAAGTTACGGGTGAAGGCACGAACGCTAAAACAATGGGGAAGGGGCTTGCTCTAAACTTCAAAAGGTATTCTCGCATTTCAGTGAACAAAGCAGTGATTCGACGATCATATAGTAGGTGTACCGCGGGTGGCTTCTCTCTTTTGGTTGTCGATGAAGGGAGAAGGTCCAGCTTTACTTATTCCACTTTCTTTAGGAATGAAAGAATCACCAGTTGATGCGAAAGAAGAAGTCTTAGCCTTTATGCCGCATTGTCGGAAGGGAAGTTACGCCTTTTCCTAAAGCCTTAGGCCCGCAGATGACTGAACTACCTTCCCTTTCTTGCATCTCGGAGGGCTTTCTTTTGCCGGCTAGTGTTACCTATTGATTAAGGTGCGAAAACAGTTGATTCCTCGCAAACATTAAAACATTATTTATATAATTTGTCCAATTCTTCCTGCTAAGAGGGCTTTTTTCCCGTCCTCCAACATAATTCGATGCCATCCTCGTCTACTATTACCCGAAGGAGCCTACCATCTAAAGCTAAGAAAATCCTCTCAACCGGGACTCCAAGCAGACCTCGACTAAGCTGTACCGCATGTGGCAATCAAATAAAAATCCCCTCAATATTATGCTTCTTGCTTAAATAGCTTTCTGTAAATGAATCCTTAGCCTTTGGGAGCGGCTTAAACTTCCCGTAACCTATAATCTCTATAGGCTTGGAGTTTTATTCTAATTCACAGACTCCTCTTTCTTCGATGCCATCTTATTTTAAGCTTCTTCTTTCCATGCTTCATCTTACATAATTACATTCATAAGCAGGCATGATAGAGCTATATCCGATACAACTGGTGTTGGCACCTTAGAGCCGGTAAGAGAGCTTTGCCAGCGAACCAATACGAAAGCGTCAAGTACCAATCCCATCGGTCGTAGCCAGGTCATTCCAGTCGGTGTAAAATCAATCAATGAAGGAACTATAAAGGGAAGGATGGAATGCTTTCTGTCAAGAAGAACCTGATTTGATAGTAGGTAGAAGAATAAGATAGTGTTCCGGAAGTCAGTATGGAGTGGATTGTTCCCGTTCAAAGTATGCACCAGATTCCTAACAATGACTTTCTTATGGCGGACTAGTGGGCTCCCCTTATGTTCTACCCATGTTTAGTGAAAATAGATAAGCACTAATGGCGGAATACCATAATAGTAGGTTCCCCCTGTCATGGCTTCTCCTGATGTTTGGTCGAGTAAGAAAAATCTTGTATTTTCTGGTACTGGATTGGATGAGTCTTTCTGGTAGGTATTCTTAAGTCTCTCATATCTTTAACCTCTGATATTCACCCGTCACCTGTAGCTTGATTCAGTCTTTGACCTGGGCGAGACATCAGGAAGTCGAAAGAAAGTAGCTCGTCCTTCCCGTGTGGGACGCGAAGGCTTATCCTTTTTCTTCTCTTGGGACTGGTTAACCAATGATGATAGTCTCACTCCTCCGTCTGCTTGCGGTCTTCGTAGTCAGATAATGTCAACTGAGTCGACCCTTTCTTCCCGGGGTTTCCCTCAATTCCATTAATGGAGAGTGGTCACTCATTGCTTTCTTCAACCGGACCGGTCGTCAAAGAAAGATCGGAAATTGAATCAATGCTCGAAGAATGAACCCTTGAATGGGGCTATCCCTTTAGCTCTTCACCCGCTCGTTCCCCAAGTGCTATAGTTGCTCTTTCCTAAGCTTCAGGGTTTGGGGAAAAAGTACTCGTTCTCCCGGCTGGCCTCTTTCTTTGACTGAGAGTACTGGGGCTTTTAACTCAAGTATAGTAGGCGCTGTTCCACCCTATCATATATAAAGAAGTCTAAAGCGAAAGGAAGTAGCTTGGCCTGACCGCTTCTCTCTCTCTTCTCGATTGGCTTGGCGCTGCTACGCCTAGGTCAAGCCCCTGAGGAGACCCTGACTTGCCTGAAACTTCAATAGCTTGGCACTCTCATTCTCATCTTCGGTATGTGACAAAGAAAGATCTTTTTTTCTCGTATAAAAGAGTGATGACCCCGCTCAGCTTTCTTCAGTTCCAGAGACATTGGCACCCTCGCGAATCACAACGATGGAGCTGACAATATACAATAGAAGAGATCGGGTGAAAACTCAGACTTGCTTTTACCGGACTCCCTCATCCATTCCATGATCTCAGGTTCTTCCCGACCGTGGAACTGGCTAATCAAATGCCGTTGCCGTTGAATTGGCGTAGTCGTAACCGGCGGAGTCTTTCAACTCAAACTCATTTGCCTTTGGCTTCACTTCTGTCTTTTGGCGAGACTATGAATCTATACAGATAAGATGATCAAGACTTGGATTCCTTTCTTAAAGATTCCTACTCTTTCCCGTCTTCCATTCGAAGGGATGCACTTACCTGAATGAATCCTCTCTCCCGGCCTCCTCTCTCGCCGTCAATCGCTGCTCCTAGAACCGGGGGAAGACTAAATGGGCGAAAAGAAGACATTCCGGGGGCGAGTGAATCAGGCTCCGTGCCAGTCAATCTAGTTGCTGGTTGATCTCCCTCAGGGCGAGTTGCTATCGCTGCTTCCTCTTTCGTTCAAGCGGCATGAAGCTCATCTTCATTGACTGACTCGGAAATGAGCCCGTCACCCGAGAAGACGGACTGACTGGCATCGTACAATATAGAAGGCTGATCCCGCTTTGTTAGCCGCTCCTTCATCTGTCAGTTAAGCTGCTGATAGCTCATTCCCTGAATCATCGGACACAGCCATACCCTATGTGAGTTTGTTTGCTGGAATAGAGGTGTCAGAGGACTTCCCCGATTCAATTAAAGAAGGAATCTCATCTCTCTTCCAATAAAAATAGAACAGGAAGAGTCGGAAGTCCGTAGCTTGGAGCTTGGCCTGACTGCTTCCTCCACTAATTGCCGGAAGAAGCCGGCCGTAAAAGAAAGATCTTCTACTTCAACCTGGCTTCGGTTGACCCCCTTTCGGTGGTAGTAAGAGCAGAGTCTTGGGTTGGTGCTTGAAGTAAGGGTCATCAAAGAGACGGATTTCTTTTTTGGGATTTGGTAATCTAGCTAGACTTCCTGGTATTCCAGTTTCTAGGAAGGGAGACATGGCGTTGGCTTGTGGCTAAATTGCTACGGCTTCCTCAACGAAAGAAAGGTAAGAAGGAAGGTCAAGGGAAAGAGATAAGGTATAGCATAGCCGGTGGGAAGGAAAGACTAGTGTTTAGCAATCCGGCTGACATTGAACTTTCAC
>NW_028322653.1:2104199-2131699 GCF_047325235.1 Durio zibethinus
ACTAAGGCTAAGCTCTGATTCCCAATATGCTCTTTAGTCTTCGTGTCTGCGCATACCGAAAAAGCCACAGGACTCATTTTAAAAACTAGTCCTATCGGTCCCTCAGAGTTCGCGCTTTTGCCTAGCATGGTGGGTTGAGGTATGGCTTACCCTAGACTAGGTTAAAGGTGATCCGCCTTATAATAAGTGGAAAGACTAGCTATTGGCACTTGATAAAGTCTCGCCGAGGTCCAAACCTGACAAGGAATGCTCAGTTAGGGACTCCTAGTCTTTGCTTTTGTAAAAAGAGTAGTTGCCCTCTTATCTTACTCTCAAGGCTTTATAATCTCCAAAGGGCCTCCAAAAGTCAAAGCAATGAAAGAACCACCCATAAATCCAATAACAATCTCCGAAGCAGTAGTATAATAGCATGATATTCCGCTTCAGTACTAGACCGACTGATAGATTTCCTCCTTCTTCCTTTTCCACGAAATGAGAGAAAGCCAAGAAAAACACAGAAGCCAGTAGTAGAACGCCGGACAGTGACATCACCTGCCCAATCAGCAGAAGAATAAGCACGAAGCTGAAGGGATGATGAAGAAGGATTTAATAATGCACGAGATGATGTACCATCTACGACGGGGTTAGCCTCTTTGGTACGATTTGTTACCCACCCACACCACCTTCTAGTTCTTTATAGGACTACCTACGCGGTTAGATGAGTAGCGTTTTGGAAGGCCAGAAAGGGGATCGATCGGTAGGTCAAAGACCCGTAGTATAGGAGTGAAACTGGTTCCAGGGATGCATAGGAGGATGGCTCTTTATGAAACTCTATCTAAAGGCTTTATGCACAGGTCTTGACTTTAGTGCCACCGGAAGCGAAAGCTAATTCGACTCCGAAAGAGAAAATTATGCCAAAAATGCACACTGGGCCTACAAGCCAAAGTAACTACAATAGGAACAAGAAAAGATTTCCCTTGTGCACATGCCATTTATCTACTCTTGAAACATGGCCATTCGGATTAGACTTTCCCCGAGTAAGCTAGTCCCTCTACATTTTACTTCTTATAGAAACTATATTCTACATGCCACCCGCATCGCACATTAGTGGGGAAGAAGGGTAAAAACCTGTAAAAAGTTATTCCCCTTGCTTAAATCCTTGGGCTAAGGCCTGGTCTCATTCCATTTTGCCAAAACACCGTCTTTCTATGAGAATTGCCTACAAAAGGTAGTTGCTGTTGTTGGTATGACAAGACTGAGCCGTGACACTTATCTATTCAACCCCTCCTCGAATGTAAATCCCAACTGCTCGTAGTCATAGTAAAAGCTCGGGCATTACAACAGATTTTACGCTTCCTCGTCCTAACTTTGGTGGTAGTTGGTGCTTGAGCCTAGAGAGTGGATAGGCACGTCTTCATCAAACCCTCATTCCAAAGCTGACTCTGACTCAGCATGGGAGAAGGGGGCTGGCTATTACCAAAAAAATCTTCCTTACTTGCTAGGCCTTGATATTTGATTTATTCGATCCCAAGGGTGGCTAGGAATGAAGCAGGAGCAGGGTTGATGAAAGCTATAAAACAAGAAAGAAATAGCCTAAAGTCTTTCCACGGAGAAAAGAGCTAACTAACCAACTAATGACGCTATAGAAAAGACTTCAATAAGCCCCTCCAGCTGAAAAGGAAGTCGCTTCTCTTTCTTTTCTTATTTCATTTCGAAAAAAGGGAAAAAAGCACTTGGTTCAATCCTTTCTCCCCAGAGTGAATAGTCTAATTCTTCCCGGGTAGTAACACAACACAATGGAAGACTTTGCCTACGGGGATTTCTTCGGCAGTGCAGTTCACTCTTTCTTACCTTAACCAGCTGACCTTACTTCGTTCGTAACCTTCCTCTTCCACATTGGCGAGCTAGTAAACTCCCTCGGACACAAGGCCTTATTAAACTAATCGAATAGGGCTTTCTCATTCGGGATTCTAATGCAGACCTTTTAGATCAAAGAAAGAGTGCTGAGCTTCTTACCTTTTTCCCAAAGTCCATCAAGTTAGGACACTTTTCCCTATCTTAACCTTCTGATCCTAGTTGGCTTCAAGCTACTTCTTAGCAATCTAGAGAACATTGAACCAGATACCAGCTGCCATTGAAACAAAAGGAATTCGAGTGGTATGCTAAGGCAATAGGTTTACATGCCATGACGTTTCCCTGGGCTAAGGTACCCTAATAGAGGAGGTTTGCACCGTGTATACCGTTTGTTTGTGAGGGCTTTAGATTATAAGTTAACCTCCTGATTCGAATGTCTCTTATTCAAGAAGTTTACCCGGCTTGGTCTTACACATTTATCGACACCTATAGAGGAAGAGAATGAATTTCTATCTTTCTACTCGATCTTTGGTGGGATCGAATGCTTTCCCGGTCGCTGGAATAGCGACTCTTCCTTCTCCAATTTATCCAGTTGAGGCATTCTTGATTTTATTCTTTGTGTTGTCAAAGTGCGCGCTAAAAAGCTTAAGTTATGTGCTGCTTGCTTGCCTAGCCTTTTGGAGTACTACCTTATTAGGAAAGCAAACTTGAGGTCAGACTGGCCTGAAAACATTCCTTTCATAGACTGGACTTGCCCGGAAACTACTGCTCGAGAAGACCTCCCAACGGCCATCAGCCTTGAAGAGCCTTAGATCCAGATACCATCCCATATTGCTTCAGGCCGTATGTCCTCCAACAGACGAACTTTAGGAAGAATCCGCCGAAAGGCCCCTTCCCCACCTCAATTGAGTGAGTGTACCTACCCTACCTCTTATGCCTGCCTCTCTCTATCGCCTATCCGATGAAGGGATCGGTATGCCCGATGACCTACCCTACTCGCACTCGAAGTGGTACTGGAATGGGTTCTTTCCGAGGAGAGAATCTTTCATTCAACCAGTCAAATAGACTACACTTTCTTTCTTGCTTGTTTAGCTTCCCCCTCATCCATGAGATGAAGACCTGAGAGAAGATTCTCCCTTCCCTACACTGAGCTCATCACCTCTTTTGCCCGTTGGGTGCTGTGAGGAGTTTGCTCCATCTCCGATACTTATCGTCGAGCTGCTCCCTGCCTATCTAGTGGGGACTGCCCCTAATCGAATTTTCGAACTCATCTATCGGTCGGAACAGGTCTCGCTAATCACTGAGAGACGATGTTCATTTGATGTTGATTCTTTCTCTGGCTTACCCAACAGCCGCTCTGATGACTTTCTTGACTCGGCCGGAACATCAAGATCTTCTACTTCTAATTTCTTATCTAAAGAGATTGGCCTGGCCTCAGACAGAAAGTTTTTCCTTGGGAATACCCTCGGGGATGACTAGAAGGACTTCATTTTCTTCCACTTCTAAAGGCGAGGAACCCCATTCCCTAATCGACTCTGAGACCGGGCTTCAAAGTCATAGTCGGAAGCACTGGCCTCTTTCATTGCTTTTGCTTTCTTTCCTCGTCACGGAAATCAAGCTTTCGGTCAAGCGGGTTCAACTCGTAGAAAGAAGATTCCGAGTTGAAATCGCCTGGCCGATGTCACATCAAAATGATTAAGACGATTCTTTCTCCCTTCGATCATTATCCACTTCAACTAGAACTAGGAGAGGACTTCCTCCCCAGCCAGAATCCGAATCTTAAGCTTAAACAAAAGAATTCCCGTCCTCAGCACCCGAATCATTCCTATCTGAATCTCCATCCGCCGCATTTAAAGCAGAGTACGGAGGTGCGGCAGGTGGTATCGTATATAAGAGAACTCTTACTTTTAGTAGTGCTTCGGCTTCGAAATAGAATAAGTTGTTTTCAAGGCAACTCGACCAATTATGGATGCTCTAATTGGATAGGCTACTACTGTTTATGCAAAGGCCAATACGAGAACAGGTGCGTCTGGCCCCCCATCCACAGCAACTACAGTTGAAACTGGCTCGTAAGCACCTGGGACAGCTACTAAAATAACAAGTGCTATCCATGTTCAAGCTCAAAGCTACTGGTTCTGTCATACTCTATTATATTTCTTTCTACTCTCGAGTTACGGGCTTTCCTTTCAAGCAGACTAAGAATAAGAAGAAGCCCACGCTCTAACCTTCCAGTCAGTAGTTACCCTACCACGGAAACATGATACCCTGCCCTGGCCTGCTGGCTCTCTTGAAACTAGTTTGATCACTTGCTGGCTTAGGCCCACTAGTGGATGACTGTCTAATAGGGAAAGCTCTATTACTATTAGCTATCGCTCTACCATGTAAGATAGAATCTCTAGCCCCAAGGTACATCTATTATCCTTCCTTAGATTACCTACAATCTAGTTAGACTTACCAGGAAAATATATCTCTTAGCGTTAACCTATAGTCGTCCTACCTATCCCTATTAATAGCCTTCTTCTAGATATTTCCCCCTCATGGAAATCAATGTATCTATTAGCGCCGTATACCTACGCATATCGCTTAGCGCTTTACCTATATGGATAGCTGGCAACTCCCACTCAAACAAGTTTTCTAACTAGATCACTGAAAAAGGCTCGGCTGGAAGAGAACTGTTCGATAGCTCGATAGACTAAGGGTAGATAGGCTGGGCTGGAAATGGCTGAAAGAGATTAAGACTAGACCAATAAGCTTTCTCCAACTGGCTCTGCAAGAAAAATGTAACCTCCTACTGGTTGGCCTGAACAAGAAAGAACTATTAGTTCGGCAGGAAGAGCAACTCAAACTGCCACTGCAACATTTTCAATGCCAACACTTGTGTAAGCATACGTGGCCGGTGAAGCGCTTATGGAACCTATTTTCGTCTCTTCAGTCTTTCTCTCTTACTTAGATAGAAGTAAGACTTTCTTCTCTTATCTAATTTTATTTACATGTGAAAACCCTTATATCTTGAGCATCCCACTGTCTAGGCTTCTCCTTCATGGATCGATTAAGGAAAGAAAATCCAGGTCTTTACCCATGTGTAATAGGGTGAAAAGGGAAAACCTACTTGCGGCACACAGGCTATATCCGTTCGAGTAAGAAAAAGTGTATTGAGTTGTCTACCCTCGGTAACCACTCCCTTTCCATAGGGATTAGGCGAGGAGTTAGCAGGTAGTAGTGGTAAAGAAAAGACGAAAACTCGCGAGTGGCTTAAAAGCTCCTTTAATAAGTCAATGGATTGCCCGAAAGTCTTGGATTGAGCTTGTGGGAATAGAAAACTCGGTCTTCGTAGATAGGAAGGAAGTTAACCTTTTTATTTTATTCTATTTTCCGGGAAAAAAACGACTTTTTATAGGTTTTCGTACTACTTAAAAGTTTGTGGGAAGACAGACTTAAGGGCACAAAGGCTGCCCCTTTCATCCATATAGTGCGCAATGAAGACCAACGTAAAGGAATATCCTAATCCTAAAAAGAATCCTTTTAGTAAAGTGGCATTGAAGACATAAAGACGGGCTTTCCTAAAACGATTGGAACGAGGAATGACTAGTTATATAAGATAAGCCAAGATCCTCTTTTCTTTGACGCTGTTAAGTATCTGGTTAGGACACGTAACAGACCGTGACATTCAATTGTTCGGAGTTTTCCGGGTATGAACTCATGTTACAGAATGAATGTTCAATCACCGCTCCGCACCTTACTAATGATTTAATTGGAATGAATCAACAACTCTCTTTATGGTCACATAGTCATTAAAGAACATAGGTAGGAGGAGGAGGTCGGCATAGGGAAGTGCTCGATCGGAACCTGGGAGCAGGTGAAGGCTGAGTGGAAGGCTTTGAACGAATCCGAAAGCAAATGATTACATTCAGATTTCGACTTAAGCAAGGAGAGAGTCAACCTTAATGTCAGTGATAATAGTAAAGGAAGAGACAGAATCTCATCTGCTTGGCTGGTCGACACAAGCAATGCCCAAAGAGCATTCTTTTCTATTTTCATGCTTCATAAGTACTGTATCCGCTGGATTGAAACAGTCTCTTTTGTGCCTGACCTAATCCTCTAGCTCTTTACTTGCCAGGAGAAGGAAAGCAATTCCAACAACTGAAACTAGCTCGTCAAGTATAGGATAGGATGCAGGGGCTGAAAGGAAAAGACCACTTGATGCAAGTATCGAAATCTAACTAGGAAATCATTTTTTACTTTGGAGAAAAAAGCATTTTTTGGTAAAAAAGCTTTTTATAGTCATCCTTCTTATATAAGGCAAAGCATGAATCAATTATGTCAGCCCTCCTTGGCCTTCACTTACAGGATTTCCTCTTCATTACCATGCTAAAGTACCGAGAAAGACTTTCCACTCACTTCCTTTCATTTGTGATTTCCTTTACCGACACATGCTCAATATTGGGTAGCGCTTCTTATCTGGAAATCCATTCACACTTCAAGCTTAAACTAATAAAGAAATGGCACAGCTGAATGCTAGAATCTTAGTCGATGGAAGTTATATTCACTAATTCACTAAATTAATATTCGTTCAATTTCAATCATAACTGTCAAACTCTTTGTTCTCATAACATAGGGGCTAGTCACTTTCACTAGATATGGTCTTGCTCTCAGCCCTTTTCCTAGAGATCTGGGATGGAGTGGAGAACCTCTTCACAGAGTACATGTGCTGTAAAGCAGCAAGGCCAAATGGATGATAGGTGCTCGTTCATTAAAGACCGAATAGAGACAGGTGATAAATCGGTCTCCAGACCGTGAATACGAAAACGCTTAGCAAACTAAGCTGAGCCCCTATATGTATATGTATATGAATGTATATGATTTTTTAGTTTCAATTTGAACTGTCTGAAGACACTGAGAATAAACTTCAGCAACTTGCGCATCAGCGATGACAACATTATCGCCGAGCATGGGACACATCAACTAAAGTGCTTTTTGAACGAAACCTACCGGCTTAGGGGCAATTGCTACGAAAATGGGTGTATCCGGAACGGGGTTCCAATCTCTAAATGGATCTGCTATAGCTACTATATCTCGATCTGAAACTTGAAGAGGTGCTCCATAGCTTCAACTGAGACTGCCTTTAGCCAACACAACATCGGCTATGGATCACGCCGATCATCATAAGGCCATCTCGGTATGGGGTTGGATCATCGGCCCTGGTGATGGCTCCCCAACCTAGTAAAGAGAACTGTGCCTTAGCTTAGAATTATTGCAGAATGGCTAGGAGGATTTGAAAGGAATTAAGATTTCCAAGGTTTAGCCAAGGCTTAGCGCCTCACTACTCGTCGTATTTGGTTTGGTATTGCTACCGCACATGACTTCGAGAGTCATGATGATATTACTGAGGAACGTCTTTATCAGAATATTTTTTCTTCTCACTTCGGGAAATTAGCAATAATTTTTATGTGGACTTCCGGAAATCTCTTTCATGTAGCTTGGCAAGGAAATTGTGAGGCATGGGTAAAGGACCCTTTACATGTAAGACCTATTGCTCATGCAATTTGGGATCCTCATTTTGGTCAACCAGCCGTGGAAGCTTTTTCTCGAGGAGGTGCTCTTGGCTCAGTGAATATCGCTTATTCTGGTGTTTATCAGTGGTGGTATACAACACTAATGAGGATCAGAATATCTATGGAATTACTCGATCCATGAAGCCTTTCTTTCCCAGTCTCGGGATCTTTCTCTCTAAGTACGGTTCGCCACATTTCAGTGAGTGCTCTTCCCCTTGGTATGGTACCGGAAGCACTTGGTATTGGTAGTAGTCTAAATGTCTTTCCCTACCGCTAGGAGTTAAGCTAAAGGAGATGAGGGATCTATTCCATCTATTCAATTTCCCAAAGCTCAATCCCTACTTACTGAAGACTTCCCTTTCCCATGCTGACTGAATCAAGCAATTCAACTTGAACTCTGGAGGAAAGTGCTCACTCTTAGTAAGTCCAGAAAAGTCTAAAAAAGACAGACTTTATTCAATGACTTGACTTACTTACTTTTAGAGTAAGATCCAAAAGCTGCTGAACGACAAACCGGAGAGTTAGAGACCTACTTATATTTTTCTTTTTTAAATAGCTTAGAGGGCAAGCAGGTTCCACGGCTATAGAGGTGAGAAGTTAGCTCATTTTACCGGGACGAGCAACGGTTTCGAGGAGCCCTACTTTTAAGAATAAGGCGTTCCCCAAGGGCCTCAAGCCAGGTTGCATGCATGTGACTGAGTCCGGAGATTTCGTTTTGTTTTCAGGGTGGACGAAGTGAAGGATTAGATACCTTAGCCTTTGCCTTAGGAAGACTTTCTAGGCACAGTAACAGGGACCGAAGGCCAGTCTGAAGGAAATAACGGCATTTTCTTTCAGAACCTCTCTTCCCCTTAGCTTTAAGTGGGAACAGGAACTTTCTTTTTGAATGGAATCCGCTGTGAATGCTAGCTCCGCTGCAACAATAGCGTTAGTAGAGGTTGCTTACGGTGACCGGTAGCACAAGCAAGATGGGACGAGAACTCATCTCGGGACTGGGAATGACTAAAAAAGAAAGAAGATATCGCAGGGTCGAATATACGGTATCCTGTGGATTTATGCTACTCCATTTTGAATCTAGATTGGCCTTGGGCTTCTTTATAAAGAGAGTCCCCCTCAAATGATGGCTATGGTCCGGACCTAAGTCTCTCTCGCTCTGTATTCGGCATCAGCCGTAGCAGCTACAATTGCAAAAGATGGAGCTGATGTTGGTCTTGCTCAAGAGAAGAAAATGAATCCATAGACTGAAAAAGTATCTTTCCCCGTCCGGGATCACCAGTTTCGTGTAAAACGTTGGCCTTTTCCAGGTTGAAGAGGACTACCTCTCTTTTTCTTTTGAGGTAATACACGCAGGGGAGAGGAGATACTGTTTATGTAGGGGGGGTGGTGCTTGCCCCTTGGACAGCGAAATCGAACTTTTTCCCATTGCCATCGCTATCGGACATTCAATCTCGTTTTTGAAGATCGAACTAAGCAAAGAAAATCTAAGACATGGCACGGGAGGAGAAGGGAAAAGGAAAGCCCAGCAAAGAGACTGGGGTCGAGAATAACCCTACCATTTGAAACGAAGAAGATTTGCTCAGGAGGCCGATTTTCTTCCTTTGACTCTGGGGTAGATAGAAAAAGCTAAAATTGAGTGCCTCCCTCCCTGAACCTAGAAGAAAAGAAGCAGATGCTTAGGCGAACCACTTACACAAGAATCTTAAGGGCTTTGCTCTAACCAACTAAGCTACCTCAACCAACTTCAAAATATCCTACCCCGGACCTATATATGAATTCCCAACCCTTCCCTTACTAGGTGGGGTGGTAAAGATACCTAACCTGTCAGTCTAATAGAGTAAATAGTTTGATCCTCGGGGTGAGGGTAAAGCATCTCATAGAAGTCAGTCTCTACCTGAAAGCAATAGCCTTGAATCGGGATCAGGAGAATGACATCAAAATTCAGATAAGATCAAAAAATAGGACACATTAGGTTAGGCCACTCTCTCAGCTCGCTCGCCCCCAATCTTTATTTATTTATTAAAATAACCTCAATCGTCGGGTCTAGCCCCTCTCTTCAATTCAAGTCGAGTTAGCTTCACTCATGCCATGTCTTCTCTTCCGATCCTTCCCCTTGATCGTCGAGTAAGTAACCCCTCTTCTTCTAAATCGGGAATCGGCATAGGTCACGGGAAAGGACATTATTGAAAAGAGAAAGGTTCAGTCCTCTCTAATCTAGCTTAATAGTTCCCCTTCTTTATTACGGACCGAGGCGGATGAAAGGAGTGAAAAAGATTCTTCCCTGTCTATGGCAGAAGGGCAAAAGCTTTTCCAATTTATCCCATTTGAGCCGGTACCTTTCCTAGTATCATCTTTTGGGCGAAGTCAGCTGCTTAACCTAGGTGTGACTAATTCCTAATCTCCTCTTTAAACGGAAATTTTTGAAATACCACTTAGAACGAGTTCCTTGACATAGAGTTGCGCCTTTGCTCCTTTGTCTAAAGACTTGTATGGCTCCGAATCCTCACAGTCGAAGATGGGACGGACTGCCCGAAAAGCTCTTCTTTCTATCCTAGCATGGGTGGCTAAGACAGAGAGTCCAGGAATACTAATTGAGAATGGGAACATCTACCAAGATAGCGATCCAGAACAGAGGAGGGAAAGAGATGTTGGAATGTCATCAGGTAAAGAAGGAGCTCTTTTCACAAGAGCACAATAAAGATCTGATACAAGGTTTTTTTAAAAGTGACTTCCTGACGGAAGGACTAAGAGGCATAAGAGAAAGCAGAAGTGCGAGTTCGGAGTGGAGGAATAGCCTCTTAACCAGGAGATTAGGTTCGAACCAACTTGGAAGTCTCTTCCAACCACTTCAGTGGTCAGTAGGTACCTCCACGAGGTTAAAGGTTTAAAAGTTAGTGCGGCAAGGAGAGTCAAATCCTCTTTTGTTGCATTTCCTTTTGAACTTGCTTCATGGGTGTATTTGTTTACTTTCTTCTTTGGTTTGGGTGGTTCATGGAACCCGGGGGTCTTATGGCCTCATCGAATCCGATTTGCCTTTAATCCTGTTGAGAACGCGATGTTCTCGGGGTTAGATGTTGATTGGTTTGAAACTCATGTTCTTCCACAATTAAAATATTGGGAGGATCTGAGTTTTGGTAGTCCATGTCCAGGACGACTTGGTTGCACCATTGAAGGAGCTGGCAAGAGAAGGATATTTGCTATTGGTAACTATGTTAACCAACGCTTGTTATATCCATTTCATAAATGGTTGATGACAGTGCTGAAAAGGTTACCAATGGATGGCATTTTTAATCAGACAAAGCCTCTTACTTTCCTGAAAGGAGAACGGGTGTGTTATTCTTACGACTTGACGTCTGCTACCGATAGGTGGCCGGCGTTTCTGTTGTATATAATTACACAGTCCTTCTTTGGAAGGGGGTGGGCATTTAGTGCGGTTAATACCAAACTAGTGGCAAATAGATTCTCTGTGCCTTTTATTAAAATGAAGGAGGCTGGAGTTGCGTTTGCGGCTGGTCAGCCATTAGGATATCTTTCTTCTTGGCCGCTGTTTGCCTTGTCACATCATTTTGTGATTTGGCTGGCAGCTGAGTATGTGTACCCTGGTACTCGCTTTACTAAATATGCAGTACTTGGAGACGACGTCCTTATTTGTGATGAGGACGTCGCCTTTATCTACCATCATATCTTAAATATTTTGGGTGTTTCAATATCTGAATCAAAATCCCTAATATCTAAGAAAGGGTGTATAGAGTTTGCTAAGCGATTTTATGTCAATTCTCTTACATTGGATTTAAGTCCAATTTCAGTTCGTTGTCTGGTCAATTTCTTCCATCCGTATGGCTTACATGCCATTCGGTTAAAATATCCTTTAAAGAGGTTTAGTACCTTTTGTTTTGTAGGATAGGAGGAATTGGTTATAAGTCCTTGGCTAGGTTAACATCGGGTTCTTCAAACAAGATCCAATTCAAAAGGACCTTGTGGCTGAAGGCTCTATTACCCGTTGAATGGTGGCTAGGTGATGGTGTACCCCTTAATCCATACCTCCGGGCCCAGGCAGTACATTACCTTCGAAAGGTTGTACGGCCTAAGGAGATTTCCTTACCGCCAAAAGACCTTTGTAAGTCTAAGGCGATGTGGGAATTCCTTGAATGGACCCTTGGTAGGTGTTGGATGGAGAGTTGGTTGCATGCATTATCCTGGTATTGGCGTGTTGCTGAGAGTCCAGCGGTGACGATGGAACAGCTTCTAAACGAGGGTCCGGTAGTTTGTTCTAATTGGAGGAACAATCGAACTGATTTAAAACTCGTTCGGTTGGGAATCCTATGATTTCTATTCGGGACGAAAGTGTCGACCTGAATAGAAATATCCGATATAGAATATTCGATGGAGATTCAAATAATCTTTAGAAATAAAGGTTGACTTGTGAACCTGCCAGATAAGGATAGATCTTATATTTTACAGTTTAGCACACCTGATATTATTCTTTCGTGTAGAGTGTCAAATCAGACTGAAATGCTATCTTACGAAAAAAGCTCAACAGTATTTTTTCTT
Source organism: Durio zibethinus (assembly GCF_047325235.1). Taxonomy (NCBI): domain Eukaryota; kingdom Viridiplantae; phylum Streptophyta; class Magnoliopsida; order Malvales; family Malvaceae; genus Durio; species Durio zibethinus. The sequence continues at coordinate 2,116,133 of NW_028322653.1, forward strand.
GCTCTTCCCACTTCTTCATTAGTAGGGGTTATATCTTCCATTTCAAAAAGTCCGGCATTCATGCCATCCAATGCCAATGGGGCGATATAGGTTAGAGTCGGGAGCCTTTCGCTTTCCTCCCCTCCCCAACCAAGGGCTTTTTCATTCCGAGCCTCATTAGCGTGCTCGTCTGCGAGCTATGCTGGTTCTGTAGAGTAAAGGCGCGCAACAACGAGAGAGAGAGAGGCGGGCTTGGCGACCGAACGATCCGCGTCACGGCTATTCCTTCTGTACTACAGTTCGGTGGAGGAACTGTAAAAGAACAATTTCAATCCGTGCTCTAACTCGACATATTCGTCTTAATCATTTTCGAAATCTTCGTATTAATCTTCTACTTCTAAATCTTCGACATCTTCAGCGGAATCTTCATCTTCTCCAGTTGATGATGCATATTGAACTTAAACCAATGAACAACTGCCTTCTTCCACAGTAGCTTCCTCTCCATCCTGAGGCGAGTCTGCAAATAACATTTTGTCCATTTCTTCTGCGTCTGTTGATGATGCTGAAGCGGATTTCACTTCAACGGGTACTGGTAGATTTCCACTGGCACAGCGGCACTTCTGACTTAAAGGCTCCTGGCTCCTTTCAAAAGTAGGCTTATCGCCGAGGACAAACCAACCGATCTACGCTCGAACCTCCTTAGAAGACTGACTTGTCAGAAATAGGTTATCCACCGACAAGAGAGGGCTCCACTACGAAGGGACGAATATCGTTTCACATCTGATGAAATTGAAACAACAAATCTAATGTAGTTTCATCGTCTTGTAGATGTACTTAATAGATGCACTAAAAGTGTTCGATAGAACCCAAGCAAAAAAAAGGTGCTTTTCGGTCACGCTTGGGGCGTCCTCTCTCTAACTGAACAACTTCCAAGTAAACCTTCTTTGCTTAAGCGCTTCTCTTCTCTTATGAAATTGATAGTTACCCGGTAATGCCCCATCCCTTTAGTACTACCTTCGAGGAATTCCTCTCGCGTCCCTGTATTGATAAGAGCGCATTCTCTAACAGCTTTGAGGCCGAGGCAGCCATCCTCTTGCCAATCCTAAACAAAAGAAAAGCCCTACCCACCTTCATTGGAAGAGTAAGGGGCATTTACCTATCAGTCCTAGTCCTAAGGCGCAATCGGAGCACTAAGCCCTTATAGAGATGAATGTGCTAGCAAGGAAGCTAGCCTCATGTGCGTGGGTCTATCTTAATCTTAACTAGGGAAGGAAGGCAAGTCGCAAGGCATTAACAAGGGCAAGCAGGAAAGGCGGAAGGTTCCCGCGTCTTTATTGCTTACTTTGTCTATTCTTCTATCTCAAATAGGGAAATGGTATAATATGCCTCTATAGTAGCCTGCCTTGACACCTGCAGCTATTTCTGACTGTCTGTCTTGACAACCTTTCCTATGAACGCTAGGCACCTTGGGCCAGTTAATAGAGACATTTTTCAAGCATGTAAGCAGGGAATTTTGCGCTTAGCCAATATGCAGAAGCTGTTGCGGCATTAGCGCTCTTTTCAGGAATAGAATCAGAAGCAGCTGTTACAGAGTCCCTTTTGATGATTGATGCCAAAAAGACGGGCTTTCCTGAAAGTGTCTCACCATTTCAATTGGCATTATAGTCTTTCCTGAAGCAAGGGACTGATTGCCCATTTCCATTTCCACTAGGGCAAGCTGCAAGGAAGAATGCGCAGTTAGGCTCTGAAAGAGTTGTTTGTTGTCTCTTCCAATTCCAATTCCTTCTCAGCGAAAGATGCACAGAATACGGGCTTTGAAAGGCAACTAGCCATTTTTTTTTGGCACTTGGCGAGAGGGATTAACCCGATTGTGATTGACCGCCAGCGAGGGTTTTTCCAGGCGTAAGGCCGAAATTAGCAGATAAGATGGCATCTTTACTATTGGTCTCTTGGTAAACAAGATCCTGCCCACTATTCCCGATCATCGGTAGGGAGGCGAGCCTACCGGCAACTGGAGCTACTAGAATGATAAGCAAAAGATTCAATCTACCCGCCGAAACCTGAAAACGGAAACCAAGCCCTAGTCCACTATTTCCTGGCCTGGCCCAATGTTTATACGGATCAGAGAAATGGCCAATGATGGCAGCTAGGTTGCTTGGTTTGATAGGCAGGCTAGGTCTTTCTCTCATGTAGTGTAGTCATCTCCGATCAAGACCGGAATAAGGGGATTGTTCACCAACCTGTTTAACCGGAAGGTAAGGAAGAAGGACTTGGTGACCCGTTCAAGGAAGTCTCCCCAGAATGCGTGTGGGATCTGTGAGCACTCGTAAGGGAGTCATATAAGATGGATGTTGCAAGACGACTTCTGGCTCTCAGGATGGTCTTGCAGAAACCGGCTCCTAAGCACAGAAACATTCCTTGGAGATGCCACCGAAAGTGGTAACAGCCGGTGAACGCGCAAGATTGGAAACGCAGATAATACACCCGACTGTGCGATTGGCACTGCGAGCCAGTTGTATGTGTGTGTAGTTTAGTTATTTTGTTCCGCCAAGGGGTTTATCGCTTCTAATAAGGATTCGTTGTCCTTGGTCATGGAGATGCAGTAGAAGGAGTGAGTGCATCCACCCGGTACGTAAGTATAGTCTAGTCTAGTTAATAGCGAGTCTATTCTATTTTAGTGTGGTTTGGTCCGGGTGGCCTGGCCACCGTCTTCGAGTTCCGGGGGCGCTGCTTCACACCCGTCTTCATCGGTGGGGCTGGCATCCTCTTCGACAGTGATGTGATTCACCGATGCGGACTCCTCACCGCTGCGGATTGGTTAGTATTATAGTTCGCGGCCTTACGGTCAAGGGACCATCGACATCAATGAAAAGTTCGATACGTCTCTGAATCCTTGAAGGGCTTCGAATTTCTCTGTCTTCTGGCGAAAGTCTCCTTAGGCTTAAGGGTGTTCAGCCGAGGGGAGTCAGAGAAGGCATGTCAAGGAGGGGAGGTACAATGGACAGTTTCCGGGGCATCCCTTGTCGCGTAGAAAGACAGATATATTCCGATCCGACCTCAGTCAGAGGGCCTTTGATCAATTAGAGAGGCCCTCCTTAAACAAAGAGTTCTCATTTGCAGATCGTGGTTACGAAGACGAAGAAGCGGCTTTCTCTCGCCCTATCTCTTCAATCCCGCTCCGATGGAAAGAATCCAATTTGGATCCAGAAAAAGGTAGAACTACCGTGAGCCGAGGAGTCAAGAATGACACTTTGTCAGCCCTTGGCCTTCCGCATCTAGACAGGCCAATGACGGATTCGAACCTTTGACTGCTATACAGAGGATGGAACCCTAAGCATCTACTTCGCTGGGACGCTAATGCTGGATTACTCTATCGTTGAGGTAGCCCTGGAATGGCACATCAGCTTACCTGCTTTGCCGATTCCCCTGAATAAGCATTCATTCCCAGGGAAGCAACTAACTCTTCATTATCTAGGCAGGGCTATTCCCACAATCCCAGTAGCCCTATTTGTCAAATCTGTGGGCATTAAACCAAGAGTTTCAGCCACAACCCTCACCTAGCGGAATCGAAGAAAGAAGGATTACGTCCGAGATGGATTAGGCAAGGCGGCTGATAGGCTTTGGAAGTCTTAGACTCCCCCTTCACTTCGATCGGGCCTTAGTCTGATGGACATATAACTCAAAACCCATAAACTACCTTACACCCTGACTCTCAGTCTCAAAGAACAGTTCCTCCCTCTACTACACCGACAGACCTTAGACCGAGACTGGGGGAAACTGAGTGAGGGCCGAATGCACCACTCACAAGAATGAGCAACTTCACTCGCTCAAAAAGAGAAAGAAGGAAATTCCCTGGGCAGCTCTTACACTCAAGGAAGAGGGTTTACATCTGAAAGCTCTAACTCACTCGCTGCTTCAGGCAGATGCTTCTTACTGATCTTACAAAGCTGGGAAGTTTCGGCATCCTCTCAAATCGCTCGAATGGCACAGCATTTCGTTTCCGTTCCATAGCATAACTCGGATTTGGATGATCCAAACTTTCGCCTGTCCGTCGCCCAGTGGTGGTCTTTCAGTCATAAGACAATTCGTTCTATAAGAACTCTATAGCCTGGCTAGCTTATGTGCATTCAAATACATTTTTTTTTTTTTATTATTGAGGAAGTGTCCTCACAGCTTTCTGCGTGGGATAAGATCTGGATAACAGGCATTCCTAGTTCTATCCGGAAAAGTGGGAGATCGAGTCGTCTTACTATTGTAAGAGCTAGGAGTTGGGGACCGGACAGTTTAGGGGTAGCTAAGCCCCGCAGGGATTGCCTGAAGCTGAAAACCCTACGTTGACTGACACTTTCTTTCTATACACAAGTCATTCCATTCGAGTTCCAGGAGAAGAGGAAGAATCAAGGCATTCGGGATTTCCAAGCTCAGTGCTAAGGGCATAGAAAGGTTCGTACGGATAGATTCCATCAACGGAAATTTATCAATGGATGGGAAGATTCACTACGTATCACTATATATATTAATACGCACCCGCAGCGGAGCAGTTAAGTGAGTGTCTGGCAAAGAGCTTTCTTCGCGTATAACAAGAGGCCCTTACAGATGCAGCTAGGAAGTTAACGAGTGAACATCTTTCCGAACTTTCCTTCCCTTGCTTGTAGACCAGCATTGGATCATACTTTATATAAGCGGTCCTAGCTTCCCAGACCTTTCCTGAAGTGGAAGTCGAGGATTTTCTTTGGGTTGCTAACTCTAACTAAAGGGTAGAGTATCAGCCTGTGAGTTAGGCCGATCGACTATATAGTCCCGGCTCCTTCCTCTGTTCTTTATAATATACACTAAACCGAAAGAAAGTCTTGGTTTCAATGACTCCCCAAGCCATGACCTATTTGATCCTTCAGAACCAGCTTCAGCATTGAGTAAAGAAAAGAAGAATTCACTATTGGATCCTTCAGCCAGGACATCAAAATCTTCACTTTCATGAGCAGGAGCTGGAGTTTAGGAATCGGGTATAGGTGCTGGCCATTCCATAGGCTGACCCACTAGTGGTTTTATAAGGGGAGTTGGTAAAAGACAACAGGTTCAAGACAAAGGTATGGCACGGGAGATGGAGCGAAAGCACAAGGCCAGTTCTCATCAACTGAGAGCTCCACTCCAAGAAGAGAGGGAAAGCAGCACAAGGTGAATTCCATTTGCGAGACCTATGAATGCTTTGAATGAGATCTATTAGGCCTTTGACCATTTTCAATCCATATAGAACAGTCGAATAGAACGTCGAAGATAAAGCGCCTTTTAAGGATATGGGAATCAACTTCGCCTTCATCAACCAAATGGGAATCAAGGTGAGAGCCGTGGCCGGGCCCATTTAGATCCAGTTTTATAGGGATAGGGGGGCGTCGGGTTCCAGAAGTCTCATGTTCGGAACGCGGGAGAGTGGGGCCTAAGAAATGAATATAAGCTTGGATTAACCAACAAACACGTAGCATGCGCTGGAAGGATGGATAGCGTCAACATACTACGAGTGGCGCTTTCCTAATCGAGATTCCCGTGGGGGCTTATGTACCTTATATTCATCTTAGTCCGTTTGCTTTCTACCTACTGCTCCTCCTGTTGCTTTTGATTGTGCCGGAAAGGGTGCCTCTTGCTTGTGGCGAGCGGGCTTGCTTTCCTCGGTTACGGGGAGTATAGAAGCCCACGGAGCGGGACAGAGGTCAGAGCCTGTTCAAATAGAAAGATTCCTGCCTCCTGCTCAAGCTGCTAAAAAGAGTGACAAACGGAAAGAAAGCGTTCAAAAGCGAGGAAATAAGTACTTATACTTTTATAAAGTGAAATGAAAGCCGATAACAAACTTGCAAAAATCAATCCCAAAAGCCCTTCTTTTTTGCTTTGCCGACCCGCCTTCATGGGCAGGACTTCTTAAGTGGGTTCCTTCTTCTAACTGATGAAGCTCATCCCGGTGCCAAGCATCGGATTAGGATTATTCCCGACGAGCACAATCAGTGGGACAAAGAGTGGAGGTTGGAGCAAAAGTATACCGCATAGGCTCCATCGAGGGGGTCGCTAATGACTCTTTTACTACGCCAGTGTCGCTGTCTTTCGCTGAACACAAAAGAAATTCTTATTGAACTTGAATCATAAGCATTCTTCCCATTCCTGTAGGTGAAGCATTTTATGGAACATATTCCATTGCTGTTACCATTCCACTCCTGCCGCACCTTTCATTCATGTTACGATCAGAATTCCTCGGCTGACAGAAGGGGAACGGCTACATATTCAACTACGTAGTTTTCTTCGACAGAGCTGAGCTTGATGGGTGGGAGTACCGACCACATAACAATTCATTCTCGTGTGTAGCGGGCCATGTCTCCCGAACGATCATAGTACGGCTGCTCATCTAATATCAAATGAATCCCTCGCAGGAGAATCAATAGAAGCACTGAAAGTAGATCTCCCCCAACCCATAAGCCGGAAGGGATAGCGTATCCACAGAAAAGAGAGTGAAACGGAGTCCTCACTGAATGAATCCAGCTGGCTCCTTAGCTCAAAGAAGGTTAGGATGACACAACCATGCCAAAACCAAGCGAAAAGGACGTTCTGTCAACAACACGATGTTTCATGCGATGGAATTCCCCAAGTCGGGGACAGCTTAAAATTAAAAGCAATCCGATCGATGCCCTTGAGAATGAAGATTTTTTTTTTTCTCCCTATGGACCATCTAAAAAGGGGAACTGCTATTCATACAGATTATACTACGGTTGTTTCCACCCTCTTCGTTAGCTGAATCAAGACAAGTGGCTGCAGCTTACATTATCTACTCCTCACGGAAGGGGAACTACTGAAACTTATCTTCAGTCTTCGATCTCTTCGACCTCTGGTCCGCTATGCTCTTTGTCACTATACCCTCTTCACCTAGTTTTCCTTTCTTTCCCACCAGTGGCCACCAGCGGATAAGACTGAAAAACCACTAACCAAAACGGATGAATTGCTTGCAGGCTTGCTAACGTAATGACTGCTCACTATGTACCCACTCATTCTTCCTGGCAATGCAAGGGAAGCCCCATACACTACTTTTTAAATCTAGCGAAGCCTGCCGCCTTGTGATACACTTCTTCGATTTAGGTTGAGGTTGTAGCGGCTAGCATGCACGTCTAAGCAAGCTGGCCGGCCTATCTTCTTCGGAAGTCTTCTTCATATTCTTAGAAAGTACTCTACTCTTACTATATATATATAATATATATGTATATGAGATCTGATCTTCTTCGGATATACATATGAGATAAGTGTGAGTTACATAATGACACCAGTAAGTAAGGAGTCAACAACCCCATCATAAAGATCGGCGTATAGCCAGCCAGCCTTTATGACGATTTCTGATCGGAGGTAGTTTATTCACTTATAACAAGGCCCTTTCCGGGAAACATCAAGTTTTTCTTCTATTTATTCTATTCTAACTCAACTCTGCAAGCCGGGCCGGGCGTTCTAAAGCTGGGCTGCAAGCCATTTAGCTAAGCTCAGTTCAGGGTCAGTGTGGATGTCTGTCAATTGGAGCAAGGAACTAGCTGAACGCAAACAGTTGAACTTCGGACTTCCCTAGTATTCAACTACTGACTACTGACTTGTATCAGTTCAGTCGTCAAAGTTGTGTTAGCCAAGACTTGACTTAACGAGGAATAGCAATAGCCGTCATCTCACTTTCGATAGCGTCTCCCTCACTCTGAGATCGCCTGCACCTTCTTCCCTCTATAGGTGTTGAGGAATGCCGTGGATACCTCAGCTTTGGGAGATACCTCCGTTTTGGTCTTACTAGAAAGGTGAGGAGGGACTTTCTTTCATTCATTCCAGGGAGGGACATACCTAATAGGGCAGTCAGGCAAAGAAGAGATTCAATCCAAACGAAACTTTAGAAATATGCTCTTCTTCTTAGGTGCTTTCAAGGTGAGAGAGACTTGGGAAAGAGGCGGATTGCGGCGAAGATAAAACCTTTCGGAAAAGCGAGTCAGTGTAGTGCCCCTCAACCGTCTTTCCATAAAGAACATATCATGGATAGCCCGCCTATCTTGATAGTCGTTAGTGGTATACAATCCAAAAGAAGGCATCATAGTAGCAGCCTCCGGTATCCGGTAAAGGGTAAAGGAGCGCCTATCTTTATTAGTATACGGCCTTGGAAGCAGCCAATTCGCTTACATTGATGACACTGCTAACAACGGATCCTTTGAAGACAGATAGTTTAAGATCTTTCTTTTCCTTCAATAAATAAATGGACGGAATACTCCACGCACGGGCAAGCCGTCAAGCTCAAGATGGATGATGAATAAGGGAAAGTTGTCCTCGAAACTCCTAAGTCGGTTGAATCCAGCGAAGACTTGACTGGAAGGGCATAGCCTGACATAAATGCCAATTCTCGAACGGGACCAACTCCGGGAGAAAAAAGACAAGAAAGTTCCATCCGTGCTCCTTATTAGAAGATTCCCTTTAGTTTCTGACTAAACGGGCTAAACCGTATGCCACTTTTTTTAGGCAAATAGGTCTATCAAGCTTAGCCTTTAGAGCGAGGATTGGGCGAACTTAAATCAGAATACCTTTCGCTTCTTCTGTCAGCTAATTCAACAATGTCAGCTATTTCCCTTGGGCTTGGTTCAGAGTTCTGCCTTCTAGGCTTCTTCCTTAATCAGGAAAAGCCTTTACGCTTTGAGCCGAGTATGAATCAAATCAAAAAAAAGTGAATCCGGATCCTTCGCCACCTTCTCTCCTTGGTTCTGAGATTGTAAGGATTTCTGCCTTCTTTCTGTTCAAATTCAACCGGCATACTGAAATCGATTGCACTAAGGGGCTTCTATTTTGCTGAAAGAAGGACTTCGTTGACAAATCTATTGGTTACATCTCGCGCACTTGCCCATATTACTTATATGGGGTGACCTACTTACACTGATTCCAAAGCTGCTCCCATTCCTCAAAGCCCGGCAGCAGAGTCAACCCCTCCTTCGGTCGGTTCATGAGCTGCCAAAAGCTAACTTTACGCTCGGTAGCTACCGGAAGTTGCTTCGCTCCCCAACTCGTTTAAGTCAACTGATGCCATGGGTCATTCCCTTGTTTACGAAAGATAGCTATTCTTCGCATCGAGAAAGAAGAGTGGAACAACTACCTTCCCAGTTTATCGGGACTCTACCTATTTGGTTGATTCTTGCCTTGGGCTTCACTCCCTTAATCCCGTTCCTTCGCTCTCCGGACTTCTTCCTTCTAGGCGAGTAAGGGCATAAACTTCTGTAAAAAAAATAGAAAGAAAAACTTACGAAGAAAGCACCGGTAAGGTTGTACCTAAGCCTAAGGGCTGGCCTTTACTGGATCCGAATTCCCTCTGCGAGCTACCAGATCTAATGCACCATTCTTCGGCCTCTTACGAACAGTTTCGATGTACCAGATCGTCTTGTGTTTCATCAATCTCCGGTATCGATTCCCGGGCCTACTTCCTTAAAGCTTGTTACGGTATTCTCAGTCCGATCGCCCCAATGAAGGGCAATCTCTTTCCCTTCTTACTGGATTCTGGGATGACTTTCTAATTGGCATTGGATTTTACAAGTGAGCTAATCACCAAATAAGCATTAACCCTTTGAAATATAGTAAGCTAGTACAAGGTACACTAAAGCAACCTCATTGCCCTGAAAGAAAGCTCAGTAGGTGGATCTTCTTTCCAGGTCGCAGGTGGAGAGCCGGTTGAAAGGCCTTCTGCCAATGGAGAATGATCCATTTATATAAATAATAAAAATGAAATTCAAAATCTTTTTTTGAGGTGGAAGCGATTACTAAGAGTTACACGACTTTTGTGGAAATGATGAGCCTGCTCCCCCTGAAAGTATCAACTACCTGAGGCTAAGGCTTGTCAACGGCGGTGTTGCTGGCAATGATTATAATAGCTATGGCCTTTGCTCAAATCTACCTGATTAGAAAGATAAGGCGCCTTGACTTAGCCACCTTCAGTTCCCGAATGGAAAAAAGAAGGATCTCAGGTTTCAAAAGCCCTAGATATAGATGTCCGGGAAGTGCTTCCTTGGATTAAAGCACATTCCGGGAGTGAAAGGTCATAGGGCTCATAGACATTCTATATTTCCGATCTTTCCTTTATGGTAATAAGGGGATCATAGATCTCTCTTTTCAAACAACAAAGTTGGCAAAGTGAGAACGCTGGTTCCGCAATAACCAAATCAATCCAATTCTCAAGGGGAGAGGGGTCCGTATCCATTTTGAGACTTAACTTAAGGATTGAGGGATCCCTCAAAGGACCGGGTTCAGGCTCAACCAAGTCTTCGTCCACTTTTTCTTGAACCAGATCCATGCCTTGGGCTTGAGTCCCAGCTTCGGTAGGAGTCCAAACAGCATTATCCATTATTAATTCCTAATTATCATATATATATATATACTATTGTGTTCTCGAAGACAACTTATAGCAGGCTCGAGAGACCTCTCCCTTCATTCCTCGATCCGGTTGGTGATGACCAACTACCCAGTCCGATTTCTGGTTCTTCTTCCAGATATTGGGGGAAGACCAGCTTAGCCTGCTACATCAAAGATGAGTTATTCAGTTTCTTCTTTCTAAGTCTTCTTCTTTCGTTCCTTGGGCTGTTGGAGGAGCTTATGTACGAAAGCTAGTCTTCGGGTTGGCATAGGATGAAAACCCTCAATCCTAGGGTGGTTCTGAGGTAGGGGACAAAGCGAAAAAAGAATATTATGTATGATCGAGAAGGAAAAATGGAAAAATATCCTCGTTCGTCTTGAGAATCTTAATCATAAGAATCATCAGTTCAGTCTCGGAATAGTACTAATCTAATAAGGAATGATAGGCCAAACTAGTAGCACCGGAATCAGCGTGAAAGGGAGGACTTCCTACGCTGAGGAACAACTAGGCTAGATTGTAAGGCAAATCCCAGTCCACTAGCCATTCCACTCCTTGATTAGGAGGTTACACTCTTTCTAGAGACCTTTTGAAAGATTTTATCACTTTTCAATCCTCCCTTGATCTCGTAAGCGGTGTCACTGCTTTCACCGAACTCCAACAGGCTACACAATGTCTTACGGGGCTTACCCAGCTAGAAGGTATGTAACAGAAGTCTCAAGAGAACTGAAATCGACGGGAAAGCAGAATCAATCTTAGAGATTAGACTTAGCATGGAAAAAGGAGGAGCACGCAGGATTCGAGGGATTAGCTTCTTTTAGAGTTACGGATACAGCGCTGGGAACGTACCTTACTGACAATCTTCTGCTTACTTATTATATCCCCTAGCACCAGAGGGAATGAGCGTAGGCTTCTTCTATCCTCACTGTTGGTAGGTAAGGTCAAGTTGTTGAGTTCCCCCTCTATAGATAAAGCATAGCAAAAGTGCGCTCTATAGCTAGCTCCAATTAAACAGGTTGAAGAGAAGAGCTAGAAAACTAGGTCACTACGTCAGCCTCGGGCTAGTGCTTAATTAGCCCTGAACCAGGGCGGAAGAAATAGCACGCAAAAGCCGGTTGGGTCGGAAGAGCAAGCTTCTTCTTTTCAGGCTTCAAGTCTTGTTGTTTCGGTATCCTTAGGTTAAGAAAAGAATACGAATCCTATTTCCTTGAAAGGAAGGTCTCCTCTACCCGAAATGGACACTATGCGAATGTTAAGAGAAATAGCCGAAGAGATCCAGTTCATCTTAATTACTAATTTATCAATGACTTTTGAATACTTTTTAATAAGCTAATAAAATAGTACAAGTAGCCAAGTCAAGAATCATAGTACCAGTAGCTAATGATAGAATCATAGGAACTGTTGCGAATTCTATAATGAATTCAGAGTCCGAGTAGCGAATCATAGAATGTACGTCCAAGTAGCGAGTTACTGATTAAATCGTAGTCCAAGGATCGGATCGAGGGGCAGAACATCGTCAATGTAGATAATTCTACAATCTACGAACAAGTAGCATGAATTGATAGTCCAAGTAGCGAATTCTGAAATAAATGAATAGGAAATTCCGGCTCGGCCCGGGAAAGCGCTGGCAACAACAGAAAGGAAGGGGGATGTATTATGAAACGGGTATACGAGGGTCAGTACATGGTATTTTAGGAATTAACAAGGTTCAAAGAAAGGTGTGATATTGAGAAAAGGATATGCTTACCGATCAATAGAAGGAGATAGGCATCGAATCGGACAAGGAAGAAAAGAAGCGACTGAAATGAAAGGAGAAGAGCGAACAACTCGGAAGAGAAGCAATCCCTCTTTTTTCTTCAAAAAGAGGTCTTTCAGAGCCTCTCTCCTTCCTCTATTTCAATCTCGTGAATAGCTGGCTTGTAGCTTTAGGCTATCGATTGGTCAACCGCCACGTCAATCAATGTCTGGCTTGAGACCTTTCTTGAGCAAGTCGGTGGCATCCTACTAGAAGTGTGGATTTTAAAAGCTAATGACAAGAGGCGAAGAAGGACTTGCACCAGCAGCTTATTCTCAAACAGGAGATTCTGATTCAATTTCATTCACCGGCTATTCACTCACCAGAAAGAGTCAAGTCATCAGTCCCAGAGCTCTTTCAAACGGAACAAGGGATTTGCCCACTACTCAAACGAGGACAGGCCTAGCGGATGAAATCGTTTTTGTACGAGTAAAGGGTATGCACGGTTTAGGCTTTCCTTGCCTTGTCCAATAGGCTGTTTGCAGGATAAGGCGAGACAGATAGAGAGATCTCATGTTGAGAGGACGGGACTGCGTCTTCGTGACTGGGACTGTACATGGATTCGAAACCTTGGGCATTCAAACTTGAAGCAAGCGGGTGGCATGTGCAACCCGTTAGAAGAGTAAGGGTCGTAGCGAGAGGACTAGTAAAGTCAAGCCTTACCTTACTGTTGCAAGTCTTTTCGTGTGCATGTCTGCTTTGTTGTTCTCAGATGCTACATAACGGCTCTTTAACACATCCCCTATATGCTGCGAACCGCTCTTAGTACGAATCCCCTGCTAGTATGCCTTCCTTTCGTACCGATCGTCACTGTCTTTCCTTGATGACTCGGATCAATGAGACAAGGAGTTAGTCAGAGCTGTAGTTAGGGCCTTTGCCAAAGGAATGGGACCCCCTCTAAGCGAGTCAATCCCAGTAGAGAGAGGAAGATCTGCCCTAAGGTAACAATATCCTTTAATGGGATTGGATTGGCTGCTTCCAGCTAGAAGCACATCAGTACAAGAGGGCGGACATCGAAAGTTTCTCAAGCACTGCACCGGATTCTCCTTAATCAGAGTAGGCTGCACATGAATAGGCTCAACGATGCGGCATTCTCGCTGTTGATGGGGAATAAGCAGCGCTCTTGGCTGCCATAGAAAAAGTACGAGGAATAGGAGGTTTTTTCAGAAGAGGACATCGAATAGGCTCTGGAACGGATGACCTTCCTACAATGTTGTCCGAGTCAGGATGCGCTAGAGGAGCGAAATGCCACTCAATGGAAAGGGTGAGTCTCGCATCGGCAAGAAGTGACGTAGCTACCTATATGAATGTCGAAGATAGACGAGCCGCTATCTTATAGACGATCGATCTGTCTGGATGAGCGAAAAGAGATCCCACTCTGACTGCCTAATCTCATCGACCTCAGAGTTTAGCCGCTAGGCGAAGAAGAGGCCGGCACTAGAAGGATCGGCAGAAGAAATAGCTACATTCGAGGATCAAGCGACTGTGCCCGGAATTGACCTGAACTCCACAAAGTCAGCCTTTCCTTCTTTATATACGCTAATGGAAGCAATTCAATTACCGATTAAACTCATAGAAAGATAGGAATCAAAGCCCCAGGCATTAGCCAAAAGAGTAGAACTTGACAGAGAAGTTACAGAGCGATAGACACTCGAAAAAAGCAAAGAGAGAGGCGCCTAAAACCACACAGTAATGGTAGCTTTGCTTCCTAGCGTGCAATGTAACTGAACTGAAGAAAGACGTCATCAAACAGTCTTGTATTTGACACCAGCTGCCATCAAAAAAGTTTTCAATCGATGAGAGTCGATCAATCGTTTGATAGTTTTCGGTAACATCACCATCACCTTCTTCGAAAGACGAGTATGTTGTCGTTGTCTTTAATGAATGTGAATCAGACTTGTCTTGTGAAGCGTAGTCCGGACGCAAGCAAGCACTATAAAATGTGGTGCCGAAGGCCCCTGCGTTCTTTCACGTGTTAAGTCGATTATTGTAGGGGACGATTCGCAGCCCAAAACATGTCATTCTAGTCTAACCCTGTCTGAGTGTCAGGTGCATCTTTAGGGTTCTTTTTCCGATCCAGTATCCAACCCCTTTTGTGTGTCTTTTTCGGTTTATTGAGAAGTCTCCGCGTTAGTTTTGGAAGGTGTACCAACCGGGTTCATCTGCTGACGGATTAGAGCAAGTGGGCAAGAAAAGAAATTTCTCGTATAAGGGGGTTGTTTGCTTGGAATGGGAAGGCCTTCTTTCCGGGGCCAGTCTGCCTGACCTAGAATCTTTCATTTGATGTTTCGCTTGTCGAGTCAAGAGAAGAGTACTCTATCTACTGTTAAAAAATTACCCTTGGTTTCGTACCTGGGGGATTCAACTTTCCTTGGCGATTGGGCCCGTGATCAATAAGCTCAACCTTCGCCTCGAAAGGGAGCTGCGTAGGTAGATTAGAAGTAGTAGTTTCCGGCAAAAGAGAATTTCTTTTTGATTGAGTTCCAGGCTCCGGGCTTAAGAGCCGAATTAGCCATTGGGATTGGTGTACAGACAAGACTGATTGAGATTCGTAATTAGCTGCAATAAAAGAATACGCTCTTTCGATAGAGAAGTGAACGACTCCGATCTGCAGATAAGAATAAGGATAACCTTGAAAGGAGTCTTCAACGCGCCTTGAAGGAGTGAAAGAGAGAAGAAAGAGTAGCCGTTGTTGGTGTACGTGTAACCGGTCTTTCTGGTCTTGTTTGCGTATCAGCTCAAGCAGTTGCCGCTGCTGGGTGAATATCCTTTGCTAGTGAATCCGCATCCCTGGTGGAGGAGAAAATGCTCTACTGAGCTAACGGTGGAGGAAGGGCAGCTAGAAGCCCGGTAGCAAAGCAAGGCAAAGCAGACCCAAAAGAAGAAGGAAGTCGAGCTGTAGTTCGAACGGAAGTATTGATTATTCTATTTAGGTAATTAGAAATATCGTAAGAGAAGAAGAAATGTCCAAAGACTCCCATGTTTTTATTGGTTGGACCAACCCAACTGGCGATTTCCGTCTTCCTGAATTGTCCCAATTTAAGGACAAGAATTTCTATTTTGTAGTTTCTCTATGAACAACCAACTTGCCGATCTTGTATTGAATTATTTGCTTTCACTTTCCTCTAATCCCGCAATTCTTTTTCCTCTTTTTGTTTGGGTTCTCGCCGTTTGGAGAGTGTCTCGTCTGCGGCCAGCTACAAGTCGTAATCCATTTGGGATCAGTCCGGATAATTATCAAGATTCTGTTAGAGAATCAGTGGCCGAGACTGTACAGGAACAAATAGCCAACACTCTATTACAACCGTTATTTAACAATAATAATATTCAGCTTCCACATGGAAGAGATGCACATGATGTAGTTGAAGATATGATAGCTCAAATGGACCCCAACAATCTCCAATTTCTATCA
>NW_028322653.1:2136699-2148078 GCF_047325235.1 Durio zibethinus
TTTAGACCATCCTGGTCATCCGGTCCAAACACCTACAAGAACCCGTTAAGGGAAGCGTGTTGACCGTTCCCGTCGTCACAGGCGCTTACACGATTGATGGCGATTTTCCACACTTTGGGAGTCGACGCGACGGCGTCTTTGACGCTCACCAAACCCGAAACTCTCGCTCGGATTGGACGTTCGTTCTTGGTTTGCATCGCAGTATGTATATCCAGGCAGGGAGCTTCCGATTGAATCCATCTTCTACTTAGAAGATCCTAAAATAGCATATATATTGTTGGCTAGTGAGCAGAATGAATCAACACTAGCCCTATGAGTTTAGTTGTCATCATCCCATGACTTCTGTTGGTCTAACCGGACCACCACTCCCGACGCATTTCCGGGAATCACCAGGATGATAAGTGAACGCTTGCTTCCCCACTAGAGGGAAGGGAAGGAAAGCGTTCCAAAGATAAAGTAGCTCTAAACTCATCGATATGAAATCATCGTCTCTATTTTTTTTTACTAACCCAACCTAAACCAATCATTCTCATATCTATTAAGGAAAGGTTTGAACAGGCTCGTGCTCATACGTATGGATACCGACATGGCTACCAAAAAGGAGGAGAATGGATCCTTGATTATGTCACTAAGAAACCCTTGACCGCTAAAGCCATAGTCTTACGAAATGCAATTAAAGGTCATAGGGCAACCCTACTTCGATCTCCAGATCGAGTCATAGGTCTAGGAGATGCCATGAGAAGGGATACTTTTTTTCAGTCTTTTACTTTGGCAGATAGTTTTCTTCAGTCTTATGTTAGAGACCTACGATTCATTTTAGTAGTCTGTCTATTAAAAGGGTTTACGATATGGTGGGCTCAAACACACTCTCTACTTCTGATGAGACCGGACCTGTGTTGTTCGCCTCATCATTTAGAAGTAGTGCGTCAGGCAACCTCATGCCCAATGGTGCAAATAGGATACGATTTCTGTCCGCACTCACTCCATTGTGCACAGGTAATCAAAGATTGCTCTCGCCCTACCGAAACCGCCTTTGACCCCCTAGGGCTCAACGCACTACGACCATATAGTAAAGCCATCTCACTTTCCATCATGCTAGGTGCAGTAGTAGTAGCGCAGGCCTTAGGAGAAAGAGTCTCCACATTATAAGCTAAGCAAAGGCTAAGGTTAGAGTCAAAAAAGACTAGGAAAGCCGATAAACCTTTTTTTTTAGGCCTTTCCACACCTGTGTCGTACAACCACCTAAAGCGCTTCACTCTTAGCTAGACGAATGCCTCTCACCTGAGAATCCCTTCTGCTACTAGCGGAAATCCTTGCTTCGAACTGACTTAATAGGGTGGGGCGGTTAATGAACTAATACGACTTTCTAGATGGATGCAGGAGAACACTTTGCTACCGCTAGCCTTAGCTAGCCAGAAGTGAGCTCCTTTGTCGACTCAAATTCCCTCCTTCCCTGTCGCCTTTAGCTAAATTTCTTGCTTCGCTATACAGCTAAAGAACAACTACGACTGCACAACGACTATAAAGGTGACTAAGGATAACACCCTTGTTTCTAGCCAGCTCCTCTAGTTGAAAGAGAATCCCCCTTTCCTTATCTGTCGTCAACTGACTTATGAGCTAACAAGGTTAGCCTCCTATTCATAGTATCTACTCTAGTGTCTACTTGTGATGCTTACCAACAATTACCTACGGTAATTTACTGAGTTATAACAATTAATTACTTGTAAACCTACGGTAATATAAGGAGTTCTAACATATATACTCTAGTTTTTGTCCCAGCCTCCAAATCCGTAGATTCAGAAGGCCTTTGAAAGATGGGAATCAACCCAGATCCGCCTGGGCTTAGCAAGATATGTCATAACCTCCCGAATCAATCAGAGGTGTAGCGGCCGGCCTCCCCCTTCAATGGTTACGGATCCTCCTTTCCTTTGCCCCTGAACCCCAGCCTGTGGAAGCTGATCTCGGTTCACTTCTCTCTACTCTATTTTGAACCTGATGCTCGGTCGGGGAGCCTCGGATGTTGAAATGAAAGATAAGTTGTTCGGAGGTATAAAAACCTTCTGCCTGGGCCTTTGGGCCCATATCAACACTTCTGGGGGCTTTCAAAAGATGGATCAATTGCAGCAGGGACTGGACTGGCTTCACTCGCACTCGACTAATAAGCAAGGAGGAGACATCTGCGGATGCATGCCCGCCCCGAGCTACTAGGCCAGGGCCATTAGATCCGCTCTTCGCCTTTGCAGCTCTTCCTGAAGGAGGAGCCGTGCCATCTCTATCAGCTAGTGAGCTAGCCGCGAAAGGCAATGAAATTGTAGATGCCCAGAATAGGTTCTTTGACGGATTGCCTTGCTTTATGCCGCTATGCCCCTTTGAAAGACCGCCCAATAGGCTTTATGGGACCCCCAACAACTCTAGAGAGAAGAGTTTTTTTCAATGGATCCCCTTCCTGCCCCAGGGACTTTTGGCGTAGATTGCCTCGAAAGGGAAGAAATCCATGGCCGACTCAACGAATCAACCCCAGAACACCGAACGACACACCCATCGGGAACGAATCGAGTTCCTTGAGACCCAGGTGGGCTTACTCATCGGCATGCCTGAAGCCATTGGGGCCCTAACCGACCGAGTAGAAGCTCTTGATGGCCTAGTGAGCCGAGTGCGGAACCTCGAGCGTAGGGAAAGGGAAGAAGTCAGTGCTTCTTTTCCTGTGACGACTCAGCGCTTTTCAAGCCTGAACGTGGTTAGCATTGGATTAGTGAGCGGTGTGACTTTCTGCCGGATGGAGCTCTTTACTTGAAATTCTTATTCAGTTCAGAATCGCAAAAGGTATGGTATCCCAAGTGGGAGGAATAAGCGCAATAGCCATCGATTTAGCTGTTGGAGTACGGGCACAACGAAAAATCCCGGTAAAATGCAAAAGAAAAATCAATATTGAAGTTCTTTCGAACAAGAGTTTTTGGCAAGACAAGAAATCCACCATAAAGGGACGAAGTGACTCGACCAACGGGAGAGGATTGAAAGCGACTCGACTGAAAAGTAGACTCTTCTGGTCAACAGGAGCGGCTGTAGCTTGGTGGTGCGGGCTTCTTTTATGAGCGCGAGCCCCCACTCCCCCCTCGTTCGGTGTCTTGGCTCTGGAGATGCAGCGCGGGTCAGCCCCTGCTTGGAAGAGATTGAGTTGGTGGTTCGGAAAGGACTGATTCCCTGGAAACGGAGTCTCTATTGGAAGGAATCTGGGATCGAATGCCGGTGGGTCCGGTCAGGGGCCAGCTGGAGGGAGAGGAAAAAATAGCTAGGAGAAAGATCAGAGGATGGCGCTTGGGAGCTATCTCACCCCTCATGGGTCCCGATACGAGCTTCTATGCCCCCCTTTACTGGTGATGGATGGGGAGATGCACATTCTATACTTCATGACGATCGACGGGTGGATGACAGAACTATGGATTGAAGAGGGAGCCCGTTACTTCACCAAGATAGACTTGAAGTCGGGATACCACCAAGTGCAAGTGGTGGAAGGCGTTGTAAGACCGCGTTAAAGACAAGGCAAGGGTTATATGAATGGATCGTCATGCCATTCGGCCCTATTACGGTAAGGCCAACGCACCTGCAACCTTTATGCGGCTGATGAACGATGTTCTTAGGCCTTATAACGATTGGATGAATTCGTCACGGTCTACGACGACGACATCTGGTTTATAGCAAGACCATCTGAAACACGTGGAGACTGTTCTAGAAGCTCTGCGTGAGCACCAGCGGAAAGCCAATACGGAGAAGAGCTTACTTACAACTAAGCAAAAAGGGATGAGAGAGCTGGTATACTTGGGGCACATCATCGGCTCATCCGGAGTCAAGATAGATCCTGAGAAGACGAAGTCTGTCCGGAAATGGCCAACCCCTGACGGAGGTAAGGAGTTTCCTCGGCATGACCAACTACCTCCGCATTAAAGATTCATAAAGAACTACTCCCGGTTGATCTTACTCGGGGCCTAGAAAAGAAAGAGACGTTTCGATGAGGAGAGGATCCAGAGCGTGCATTCCAGGCACTTAAGGAGAAAGTCTGCGAAGCACCGGTTCTGGCCATGCCAGACGTTCAGAAGCCGTTCGAAATCGAGACGGACGCTTCTGCTCGTGCTTTGGGAGCCGTTTTATGGCAAGACGGCTGAGTGGTCGCGTACCACAGTGAGATGTTCAATACAGCCGTCTTAAACTATCCCACGTACGAGAAGGAGATGTACACGATAGTGCTGGCTGTGAAAGACTGGGGGCACTATTTGCTCGGGAAGGAGGCGCTTTACGAATAGGCCACTCTGATCAACAAGCCCCTTCAGTATCTACAAAAGCAGTCCAAGCTTCAGGAGGCGCGTCATATGAAGTGAGTTTCAGTTCCTGGGGTTGGTGAGAAAGTACAAGAAAAGAAGGGCCAACGCCGGTTGCAGATTTTCTGTCCTTTTTATGTTATTAGTAAAGCGCCGCAACTGCTCTTTCTACCACTTTATTGGACTTCGGGGACTTTACGGCGGAGTACTCGGAAGGACGTCGAAAGGCGTCTGGGAGAAGACAGCCCGACTGCAGACAGCAGATGGCTACAGCCGGCTAGACGACTTACTCTACAAAGACGGCAGAGTATGTCGGGCAAAGAAAGGCGTCTCGCGGTCCTTCATGACGCCAGAGTTGGATTACACTTTGGAGTTGATCAAACTCTGGCTCACCTGGAAAGGCATTCTTATTGGCCCAGGATAGAAGCAGATGCCCAACGGTGATGGGTTGTGTGTGCTCTATGCAGCACGTCGAAGCCGTCCAACAGGAAGTTAGGGCTTTATCAGCCCAATACCTTCCTGGCCATGGGAAAAGCATAACCATAGATTTCGTAGGACGATTGCCCTATCTCAACAAGGGGAGAATAACTACGTTTTTGTCGTAGTCGACCTTTCGGATTTAGTAAGATGGCCATTTTGTACCAGGTTGATGCGCTGGCCGAATTCTGCTTCAAAAATGTAGTGGTCTACTGCTGTCTTTATAAAAAATATGCTGCAATCTTCAATCATCGTTCATCGAGCGCTTTCTCTCATCTGCCTTCTATGTATGCCTTTGTGGTCGTTAACGGGAGCAAATGAAGAGGAGCACAGCACCCCCTATTTCTTAAAGGCTAATCAAAGTAAAAGCGGCCAGCTTATTTGGAATGGGTCACCAATAGAACCGTCGGTTTAAATGTTGAGAATCTAACATCGGGACCACCTTGTTGGTTACCCGGTCTGGGTAAACAAACCCGCCGTTCATTCAACACTGCTACAACCGGAGCACGCATTCGTCGACCGGCAGAAGTGCTTTTTCAGTTTGTTATGGGTTCCAACCAAAGGCCCCCATTGACTTGGTAGCAGACGATTCGGACGATGGTTGTGTCCTGAACCCAGTCAGCGGCACATCTCCTAGAGAAGCGGCTGAACAGCTGCGAGCCGTTAGTTTCCTGGAGAGCGGTGGTACCACCGGCAGGTTGCTGATACGAAGGAGAATGCGTTCTTGAGTCAGTAAGCTTTCTCCTCTTTGTGACCTTTAGAAAGTGTTTTTCAGCAACCCGATTCATCATGGAATTCAATGAAACCATTGAAGCCCTTGCTTTGGTGGAACCAAAATGGTCCTTCACGTAGTCTAACAAAAAGTTCGGCCGCTTGCAAGTTAGACAGAATTCTGGTTAACCATGAGATTGTTACTCTCTTCTCCGAAGCTAGAATTCTTACTGGTACTAATGGATTCTCTGACCATGCTCTAGTCATTATTCAGTTGAATCACTCAGTGCAGCACAGCCATAAACCTTAAAGGTTTATTAATGCGCAGTCTAATCATCCCTCCTTTCTCCGAACTGTGGAGCAAGCAGCGATGGATGAAACTCGAAAACTATATGAACAACATGCAATGCTTGACGCGGAGGAGTCTCTTATGAGACAGAAATTTCGGGTCCTGTGGTTGAAAAATGGAGATAGAAAGACAAGAACTATATGAGCTGCCTTATCCGAAAGAAGAGCCCGAAAGACTTTGCGTTCCATTAAAGATGATAACGGCCACATGGTTAATGGGGAGAAAGGCATCAAGGCTGCTGCAGTTTCTCATTTCCAAAACATCTTGAGACAGATCAGATCTTGCAATGTGAACAGCCATTTTCCTTTCCGTTTTTTAGAGTACTTACTGAGGATCAGTAGCTAGGATTAATTCTACAGGTCACGGCGGATGAAATCGAGAAGGTTGTGCTGAGTTTTCACCCGGATAAAGCCCCCGGTCTGGACGGATTCAATGCCCACTTTTTTTAGGTCTGTTGGGGAATCATCAAACATGATGTGTGCAAAGCTGTATCGAACTTCTTTCGAAGTGGAAAGCTGTTAAAACAGGTCAACTTTACTTTCCTTGAGCTGATCCCTAAGGTGGATAACCCGGAGGTCTTTGAGAAGTTCAGACCTATTTCATTGTGCAACGTGCTTGTAAAAAAAGAAATCTCACAAATTTTGGCGAATCGGCTTAGGGAAATGCTTGATGAGTTGGTGGGTCCCTATCAGTCGGCTTTCATTAAAGGCGGGAACATCAGTGAAAACATTCTTCTGGCTCACGAGCTGGTCCGTAACTTTCATAGAGACAAAGGAACTCCTAAGTTTTGTTTTGCGCCAAGTTAGATATTCGCAAGGCGTACGACTCCGTTCCTTGGGATGCTGTCCTCAATACCCTTGAATCCTTGAAGTTTCCTTCAATTTAGGTAAGATAGATTAGATAATGTATCTCCATAGTGTCATTTGCAGTTATGATTAACGGATCTCCATCTAGCTTCTTCAGGGGGGGCTGCGGTTTGATTGAGACAGGTCTCAACGAGCCTATCTTTTCACCCTAGTCATGGAAATATTCAGCCAGCTTTTTAACAGGGAAGTAAACAACAACCGGATCACCCATTCAAGAATCTTTCATAAACTCTATGTTTCGAAATAGAATATATGCTGATGATGTGCTCATTTTCGCAGATAGCTCCGTGCGTAATGCGGTGGCTATCAACCAAGTGCTGAATTAGTTTCACAGCTAGCCAGGTCTTAGGATTAATAAAGCCAAATGTTCCCTATCATTCTCGGCCACCAGTTATAAAGTCAAACGAAAAATCATTCGTACTCTTGGCTTCCGTGAGGTGCAGCTCCCTCTCAAATACTGGGGACTGCCCCTAGTATCTACCAGATTGAGACACTCCGACTGTCTTCCCCTCTTCTCTTGGACAAGAAAAATAGAAAAATTAACAATTGGAAAAGAAGGCTGCTGTCATGAATGGAGCTCATCTCCTCAGTGCTTGCAAGCCTTCACATCTATTGGTCGTCCGCTTTCAGGCTTCCGGAGAAGATCTTGAAATCCATTTCATTGAGCATTCGGGATTTCTTTTGGTCAGGCCCCGAACCCACCTATAAGATCCATACGATCAGCTGGTCCAATGTAGACCGAAGGATGAAGGTGGATTGGGTTTAAGAACTATTGAGGGCTGGAATAGGACTGCCATGTTAAAGCTTTTCTGGAGAGTAGTTAATGATAATGGGTCCATTTGGACTAAATGGGTTAATTTTAGATATCTCAGGAAACATTCTATTTGGGTGGCTAATCTTCCATCCGACTGCTCTTAGTCTTGGAGGGGTATCGGTAAGGGAAGATGTGGCTAATGCTATAAAGTGTCAGATTTGTAATAGCGAAAGCACGAAGCTGTGGCATTGTCCGTGGCAACGAGATGGCCCGATCAGCTACAGGTACGAGGTCACTGTTATAAGGGAAACAGGTCTCCCAGACCATGCTCTAGTAAGCGATTTAATCAAAAATGGGCATTCAGAACCTTTGGGTAGAGTCTGACTCATTATATGCAGTCAAGATGATTAACTCCCAATGCAAGCCCCATAAGCGAGAAATATGCTACTGAGCTTCACTGAAAATGCAAGAGCCTTACAGTCTTTTAGAGTCACCCATTGTTGGAGGGAGAGCAATAGAGCCGCCGACTTTATTACGGGATGTCGAGTTATGTCTTAATGTACCCAAGAGACCTCCCTTAGCCCTTAATGACATTATTAGAGAGGAAATGCAGGGACTGATTTATGTACGTGTATGATATATTATGTACCCTTTTTTTTAATATATTATATATAGTACAATGAAAAATAAGAATTTTTTTTTTTTTTTTAATAATAATTCTAATAGCTGCAAGACGGTGTAAAAAAACGAAAGCCCTTCTTTGTTGTTCCTCCCAGATACATAGCTTACATACCCGGCTCAACATTCTTGGAAAACAATCGAATCGAGGGTCCGGAGGAGAATTGGCCATTCAATCTTGTAAACTAATCGAGACCGAAATTGGAAAAAGAGATACGAACGGAGAGGAATAACCAATCGATAAAAGAACATGAAACCATTCTGTTTCAATAGAGGTACGAGAAAGGGTTAGGGGCAATAAAGTAGGTGAAGTGCTTGGATTTTGCGAGCTGTTCCAACCACTGCTGGATGTGATTCCAAGAGCCGAACGAGAATGAATACCACACAGAAGAGTCAAGACCAGGCTCCCTAGTGGAATGTTTAACCGATCCATTCCGGATCGACCGAATTGGTACGGAAGTTGTAACATGGGAAAACCACAGAAAACACAACTTATTTGAATAACCCGGTGACCTACCAATTGTAGAAGTAGGATCTTTGGCAAGCAATAAGCACTTATATAATACAATTCGAGTGTACCATCTTCTTTCTCATTTCGAGGAAAAGGTGCGGGAGGAAAAGAAAACAACGGAGGGATCCGAATCGGACCTAAATGGAAATGACATGAAAAGTCTTTTTCAAAACCTAGCATTAAGGGCGTTACGACGATATACGAGAGGAATGGAGAAAAACTCGTGATTGGTGTGGAGGGGAAGATCTGTTTATGATATAGTTCAAGAAAAAGTCGTCTCATTTCCTTACTTCTTCGTTCTTTCTAATTTATTCACTTCAAGGCTGGTTCTGAACGCCGCGTAACATCATCTTCAACCAACCTCCGCCGTACGTACCTTTCGGTACGGCCACTAAAGAATTGCTTATACACTAAACAGCTGCTTATATACGCTTACTAAAAGACTGACTTTCATTCATTCATTAGGCCAGCGTGAAACTAAGAAAGAAAGATGTGCCTAAGGCGGCATGCAAGCAAACTGTGCACGCTAAGAGAAAAGGAGAGATGTTCGCAATTACTACCACAAGAGAGCCGCCCCCCTACCCTATCTCTAAAGGGGCCCGTCACTTCGTTCGTACCTTCTTGGCTTAGACTTCCAACTGAACTTACTTTATGGCCTTACCGCCCGCCGCTAGCAGAAGCTAAGCGCTTGAAAAGCGCGCTAAGAAACGTTCTTTCTGTCGGCCTTTCTGTGCAACAGTCCACCAATAGCGGAAGAGAGGGTTACCGTACATACAAGACTCTTCCAGTTCTTACGTAAGCTTTTTCTTACCAGTCAAGTAGTACAACAGCTGTATCTTATCTTATAGCCCGGCGCGGCGGGTCGCCTTTTGAATTCAGTAGATAGAAGAAATTATTAGATAGATAGGGAGTAGGTGAGTGAGTGAGTCCTCACTGACCTGAGCGATTTCGATCACCTAGCAGGCCTTTTATTTGGTAGGTAACATCGCCGAAGCGTATCATCAGAATTGACTACGAAGGAAGAAACTCGAAGTGAGACGGCACCATCTTGTGCAACGCAACGATAGTTGGCCCTCTATCATCTTCTATCCGGTAAACTTGGTAAAAGGGCCCCGACTTATTTCCAGAATTAGAGTTCGACCGCAGCTGCCCCTTTTTTTGGGGGGATCAAGTTCCTTGCCAACTATCGACCCCGATCTCTTTTCATTTGTTTTGGGTATTACCAAACCTAGCCTAGCCTTCGTCAATCACACTAAAGCAGAGCACCCAACTATGGCAAGGCCCCCTTAAGGGTTAGGTTAGTCAATCCAGCCCGAGACGCGTTCGTTGACAAAACCGCCGTAGGAATGGAGACCTTTCAATAGAGCGGAGGCGAACTGATCAACGAGAAAGAGGCCCTACTCACTACAAACGAATACACCAAAAGATCGAACTGCACTCATGCCTCTCCCGCATCAAGTTGACCGCCCCCCCTACGTAGTGATTCTATTAATCATGTACGTAGGTAGGGCCCTCCATTCTGATTGGTATATCATGAAAAAAGAAAGCCATTTGCACCAGGCGCACTGCGTTTTCCCTTGCCCAGATGTTCGCCTTTCTAAGTCAAGTAATGGTGACCCGCCGAAGACTGGAGCCTCGTAACATGTTGACGAAGACCTTCGAACTGAGGGTTCGATCAGTAGAGGGGACGACTTTGCCTCCCCGGAAGAAGAATAGCCCCGCTCTCTAGCCGACTGATCCCGTTGATCATATAACTGGGAGGGAACGTGTCACATTAGAGGTGAACGATCAGAGATGTCCTCTAATCACCACGATGAGGCTGGTCTCTCTTTTAGTAGACTCAGCTATGAATATGAATGAAGAAATGAATGCCGGGCTCTTTCTTTCACTGCTAACCCCAAGAAGTTTCTGAATGCTGATACTTTCTGTTTCGTCGAGCCCCGAGCTTGTGGTCCTCCTTTGAGTGTGAGTTCAATTGGATGAATCCGTCAAGTCAAGGTCAACGTACGTAGCAGCAAGGATGGCGCATCGCCTATTTATTTATCGTTCTCGTTCGGGAGCCAAAACGAACACACCTGCTACCTACTGTACTGGACCTTCGACCAGGCATTCTACCCTTGTCGAATCGGAACCAACCACCACTGCATTGCGCTCGAACAGTTGAGCGGCCGCCGGCCAGCAACTTCCGTACACAGATATAGATTCATTCTTCGTACCTGGTCCAACCTCACAACCCTTCGCGGGTTGGTCAGAAGTCAGTCTTGTTTGGTAAGACGGAATTGGACAAAGAAAAGAGAGTGCTTGACCGGAACAACGGTCAACAAAGACCGTAATTACATAGATAACTGCTCCTCCCTTTCTCCGTCTTTAAGGCTTTAAGGCGAACCGTATGATGGCTGGAAAGAAAGACGACCTCACCTTCTCGTAGATGGTGTCAGTGAGAGCAACTTTAGTATCCCCCGTTGACCTTCTTTTTTAGATAGAATCTTCAATGAGTGGAAACAAGCAACCTTACTAATGAAGGTGCTTGTTGAGTAAGGCCGCTTTAGAGCCCAAGCCCCTTTAATATGATGAGAAGAAGAGGGGCCGCCCTCTTTTCTTTTCCGCACCAATCCTTATTTACTACTCAATCTTTTTTTGGGTGTATAGCTCAGTTGGTAGAGCATTGGGCTTTTAACCTAATGGTCGCAGGTTCAAGTCCTGCTATACCAAACCTACCT
>NW_028322653.1:2148578-2161078 GCF_047325235.1 Durio zibethinus
AAGGTAATCCACCCGGCCCTTCCCCAACCTATAGTTGGGAAGCGGAAGATAACGAAAGGGAGACAAAGTCCTTAACTAAATCATAACACACGTCTACATCATAACACAAGCTACCCATTCCATCTATCATATCAGTCGAGTCGATCCGATTCGTTCTTATCTATAGATAACGCAAGAGAGAACTTATGACTTCGCGGATGGAGAGGGATTCGAACCCCCGGTATTCCTATCAATACTTCGGTTTTCAAGACCGACTCTTTCAACCGCTCAGACATCCATCCCCTTCGCGCTTCGCCCGCCCTATCTATCCGCGCGCTGGCAGGTAGGGGCTTATCTATGTGATTCGCTACGCTTGCTTGCGCCTATCGGCGGACTCTATTGCCTGCCGGTTAGCGAAACTTTTCCGGTAGTACGAATTGCTACGCTTCGCTTGTTTCTATATGATAATATGCACCTTGGTTGCTGCGCTCCCTGCGGGTAATAGCAAGAGAGTGAAGAACGAATGATCCTCCAAACAAAAAGAGTGATTGAGTCCGACTAAAGCGAGTGAGTGAAAGGCGTGGCAAGAGAGCGAGTTCGACTCGCGAACGATCAGCAAGTGAAAGGACCATCCTTTTACGCCAGTACTGTTGCGAGACTGGTACTTGGCGGCTCACAAGCAACATATAGACGTTGGTTGCCCATCACTCACTCGCTCTTTTTTGAAGGCTCTTTCTATTCTCTTTCTAGTATGGTTCCCCCATAATCACACTGAACGCCCAGTTTCGCAGAGCAGCTCCCTCCCCAGCCCACAGCATAGTGTGGAATCTGGATCGTTTCATCGAGCACCATTCCTTTTAGATAGAAAGGTGTTCTGACTCTATTGGATCAAGTCATAACCTACGCCTTCTACTAGTATACTACCTACTATGGAGAGACTAAGCTCTATATTTAGAGATTGGACTCTCTTACTGTGATTAGCCCCAGAAGCTGTTCCCAAGCCACTCAACTACTACTCCTTACCCTTGTCACTTAAAGGGCGAAGTCGCTGAAGCGAGTCTAAAGGCCAAAGAGTGATCTTTGAACGCTACTACGCATCCTTACTAATAGTATAGCGTAAGGTAGGTTTGGGTTATAGCAGGACTTGAACCTGCGACCATTAGGTTAAAAGCCCAATGCTCTACCAACTGAGCTATACACCCAAAAAAAGATTGAGTAGTAAATAAGGATTGGTGCGGAAAAGAAAAGAGGGCGGCCCCTCTTCTTCTCATCATATTAAAGGGGCTTGGGCTCTAAAGCCGGCCTTACTCAACAAGCACCTTCATTAGTAAGGTTGCTTGTTTCCACTCATTGAAGATTCTATCTAAAAAGAAGGTCAACGGGGGATACTAAAGTTGCTCTCACTGACACCATCTACGAGAAGGTGAGGTCGTCTTTCTTTCCAGCCATCATACGGTTCGCCTTAAAGCCTTAAAGACGGAGAAAGGGAGGAGCAGTTATCTATGTAATTACGGTCTTTGTTGACCGTTGTTCCGGTCAAGCACTCTCTTTTCTTTGTCCAATTCCGTCTTACCAAACAAGACTGACTTCTGACCAACCCGCGAAGGGTTGTGAGGTTGGACCAGGTACGAAGAATGAATCTATATCTGTGTACGGAAGTTGCTGGCCGGCGGCCGCTCAACTGTTCGAGCGCAATGCAGTGGTGGTTGGTTCCGATTCGACAAGGGTAGAATGCCTGGTCGAAGGTCCAGTACAGTAGGTAGCAGGTGTGTTCGTTTTGGCTCCCGAACGAGAACGATAAATAAATAGGCGATGCGCCATCCTTGCTGCTACGTACGTTGACCTTGACTTGACGGATTCATCCAATTGAACTCACACTCAAAGGAGGACCACAAGCTCGGGGCTCGACGAAACAGAAAGTATCAGCATTCAGAAACTTCTTGGGGTTAGCAGTGAAAGAAAGAGCCCGGCATTCATTTCTTCATTCATATTCATAGCTGAGTCTACTAAAAGAGAGACCAGCCTCATCGTGGTGATTAGAGGACATCTCTGATCGTTCACCTCTAATGTGACACGTTCCCTCCCAGTTATATGATCAACGGGATCAGTCGGCTAGAGAGCGGGGCTATTCTTCTTCCGGGGAGGCAAAGTCGTCCCCTCTACTGATCGAACCCTCAGTTCGAAGGTCTTCGTCAACATGTTTACGAGGCTCCAGTCTTCGGCGGGGTCACCATTACTTGACTTAGAAAGGCGAACATCTGGCAAGGGAAAACGCAGTGCGCCTGGTGCAAATGGCTTTCTTTTTTCATGATATACCAATCAGAATGGAGGGCCCTACCTACGTACATGATTAATAGAATCACTACGTAGGGGGGGGCGGTCAACTTGATGCGGGAGAGGCATGAGTGCAGTTCGATCTTTTGTGTATTCGTTTGTAGTGAGTAGGGCCTCTTTCTCGTTGATCAGTTCGCCTCCGCTCTATTGAAAGGTCTCCATTCCTACGGCGGTTTTGTCAACGAACGCGTCTCGGGCTGGATTGACTAACCTAACCCTTAAGGGGGGCCTTGCCATAGTTGGGTGCTCTGCTTTAGTGTGATTGACGAAGGCTAGGCTAGGTTTGGTAATACCCAAAACAAATGAAAAGAGATCGGGGGTCGATAGTTGGCAAGGAACTTGATCCCCCAAAAAAAGGGGCAGCTGCGGTCGAACTCTAATTCTGGAAATAAGTCGGGGCCCTTTTACCAAGTTTACCGGATAGAAGATGATAGAGGGCCAACTATCGTTGCGTTGCACAAGATGGTGCCGTCTCACTTCGAGTTTCTTCCTTCGTAGTCAATTCTGATGATACGCTTCGGCGATGTTACCTACCAAATAAAAGGCCTGCTAGGTGATCGAAATCGCTCAGGTCAGTGAGGACTCACTCACTCACCTACTCCCTATCTAATCTAATAATTTCTTCTATCTACTGAATTCAAAAGGCGACCCGCCGCGCCGGGCTATAAGATAAGATACAGCTGTTGTACTACTTGACTGGTAAGAAAAAGCTTACGTAAGAACTGGAAGAGTCCTTGTATGTACGGTAACCCTCTCTTCCGCTATTGGTGGACTGTTGCACAGAAAGGCCGACAGAAAGAACGTTTCTTAGCGCGCTTTTCAAGCGCTTAGCTTCTGCTAGCGGCGGGCGGTAAGGCCATAAAGTAAGTTCAGTTGGAAGTCTAAGCCAAGAAGGTACGAACGAAAGTGACGGGCCCCTTTAGAGATAGGGTAGGGGGGCGGCTCTCTTGTGGTAGTAATTGCGAACATCTCTCCTTTATCTCTTAGCGTGCACAGTTTGCTTGCATGCCGCCTTAGGCACATCTTTCTTTCTTAGTTTCACGCTGGCCTAATGAATGAATGAAAGTCAGTCTTTAGTAAGCGTATATAAGCAGCTGTTTAGTGTATAAGCAATTCTTTAGTGGCCGTACCGAAAGGTACGTACGGCGGAGGTTGGTTGAAGATGATGTTACGCGGCGTTCAGAACCAGCCTTGAAGTGAATAAATTAGAAAGAACGAAGAAGTAAGGAAATGAGACGACTTTTTCTTGAACTATATCATAAACAGATCTTCCCCTCCACACCAATCACGAGTTTTTCTCCATTCCTCTCGTATATCGTCGTAACGCCCTTAATGCTAGGTTTTGAAAAAGACTTTTCATGTCATTTCCATTTAGGTCCGATTCGGATCCCTCCGTTGTTTTCTTTTCCTCCCGCACCTTTTCCTCGAAATGAGAAAGAAGATGGTACACTCGAATTGTATTATATAAGTGCTTATTGCTTGCCAAAGATCCTACTTCTACAATTGGTAGGTCACCGGGTTATTCAAATAAGTTGTGTTTTCTGTGGTTTTCCCATGTTACAACTTCCGTACCAATTCGGTCGATCCGGAATGGATCGGTTAAACATTCCACTAGGGAGCCTGTCTTGACTCTTCTGTGTGGTATTCATTCTCGTTCGGCTCTTGGAATCACATCCAGCAGTGGTTGGAACAGCTCGCAAAATCCAAGCACTTCACCTACTTTATTGCCCCTAACCCTTTCTCGTACCTCTATTGAAACAGAATGGTTTCATGTTCTTTTATCGATTGGTTATTTTTTCCTCTCCGTTCGTATCTCTTTTTCCAATTTCGGTCTCGATTAGTTTACAAGATTGAATGGCCCAATTCTCCTCCGGACCCTCGATTCGATTGTTTTCCAAGAATGTTGAGCCGGGTATGTAAGCTATGTATCTGGGAGGAACAACAAAGAAGGGCTTTCGTTTTTTACACCGTCTTGCAGCTATTAGAATTATTATTAAAAAAAAAAAAAAATTCTTATTTTTCATTGTACTATATATAATATATTAAAAAAAAGGGTACATAATATATCATACACGTACATAAATCAGTCCTGCATTTCCTCTCTAATAATGTCATTAAGGGCTAAGGGAGGTCTCTTGGGTACATTAAGACATAACTCGACATCCCGTAATAAAGTCGGCGGCTCTATTGCTCTCCCTCCAACAATGGGTGACTCTAAAAGACTGTAAGCTCTTGCATTTTCAGTGAAGCTCAGTAGCATATTTCTCGCTTATGGGGCTTGCATTGGAGTTAATCATCTTGACTGCATATAATGAGTCAGACTCTACCCAAAGGTTCTGAATGCCCATTTTTGATTAAATCGCTTACTAGAGCATGGTCTGGGAGACCTGTTTCCCTTATAACAGTGACCTCGTACCTGTAGCTGATCGGGCCATCTCGTTGCCACGGACAATGCCACAGCTTCGTGCTTTCGCTATTACAAATCTGACACTTTATAGCATTAGCCACATCTTCCCTTACCGATACCCCTCCAAGACTAAGAGCAGTCGGATGGAAGATTAGCCACCCAAATAGAATGTTTCCTGAGATATCTAAAATTAACCCATTTAGTCCAAATGGACCCATTATCATTAACTACTCTCCAGAAAAGCTTTAACATGGCAGTCCTATTCCAGCCCTCAATAGTTCTTAAACCCAATCCACCTTCATCCTTCGGTCTACATTGGACCAGCTGATCGTATGGATCTTATAGGTGGGTTCGGGGCCTGACCAAAAGAAATCCCGAATGCTCAATGAAATGGATTTCAAGATCTTCTCCGGAAGCCTGAAAGCGGACGACCAATAGATGTGAAGGCTTGCAAGCACTGAGGAGATGAGCTCCATTCATGACAGCAGCCTTCTTTTCCAATTGTTAATTTTTCTATTTTTCTTGTCCAAGAGAAGAGGGGAAGACAGTCGGAGTGTCTCAATCTGGTAGATACTAGGGGCAGTCCCCAGTATTTGAGAGGGAGCTGCACCTCACGGAAGCCAAGAGTACGAATGATTTTTCGTTTGACTTTATAACTGGTGGCCGAGAATGATAGGGAACATTTGGCTTTATTAATCCTAAGACCTGGCTAGCTGTGAAACTAATTCAGCACTTGGTTGATAGCCACCGCATTACGCACGGAGCTATCTGCGAAAATGAGCACATCATCAGCATATATTCTATTTCGAAACATAGAGTTTATGAAAGATTCTTGAATGGGTGATCCGGTTGTTGTTTACTTCCCTGTTAAAAAGCTGGCTGAATATTTCCATGACTAGGGTGAAAAGATAGGCTCGTTGAGACCTGTCTCAATCAAACCGCAGCCCCCCCTGAAGAAGCTAGATGGAGATCCGTTAATCATAACTGCAAATGACACTATGGAGATACATTATCTAATCTATCTTACCTAAATTGAAGGAAACTTCAAGGATTCAAGGGTATTGAGGACAGCATCCCAAGGAACGGAGTCGTACGCCTTGCGAATATCTAACTTGGCGCAAAACAAAACTTAGGAGTTCCTTTGTCTCTATGAAAGTTACGGACCAGCTCGTGAGCCAGAAGAATGTTTTCACTGATGTTCCCGCCTTTAATGAAAGCCGACTGATAGGGACCCACCAACTCATCAAGCATTTCCCTAAGCCGATTCGCCAAAATTTGTGAGATTTCTTTTTTTACAAGCACGTTGCACAATGAAATAGGTCTGAACTTCTCAAAGACCTCCGGGTTATCCACCTTAGGGATCAGCTCAAGGAAAGTAAAGTTGACCTGTTTTAACAGCTTTCCACTTCGAAAGAAGTTCGATACAGCTTTGCACACATCATGTTTGATGATTCCCCAACAGACCTAAAAAAAGTGGGCATTGAATCCGTCCAGACCGGGGGCTTTATCCGGGTGAAAACTCAGCACAACCTTCTCGATTTCATCCGCCGTGACCTGTAGAATTAATCCTAGCTACTGATCCTCAGTAAGTACTCTAAAAAACGGAAAGGAAAATGGCTGTTCACATTGCAAGATCTGATCTGTCTCAAGATGTTTTGGAAATGAGAAACTGCAGCAGCCTTGATGCCTTTCTCCCCATTAACCATGTGGCCGTTATCATCTTTAATGGAACGCAAAGTCTTTCGGGCTCTTCTTTCGGATAAGGCAGCTCATATAGTTCTTGTCTTTCTATCTCCATTTTTCAACCACAGGACCCGAAATTTCTGTCTCATAAGAGACTCCTCCGCGTCAAGCATTGCATGTTGTTCATATAGTTTTCGAGTTTCATCCATCGCTGCTTGCTCCACAGTTCGGAGAAAGGAGGGATGATTAGACTGCGCATTAATAAACCTTTAAGGTTTATGGCTGTGCTGCACTGAGTGATTCAACTGAATAATGACTAGAGCATGGTCAGAGAATCCATTAGTACCAGTAAGAATTCTAGCTTCGGAGAAGAGAGTAACAATCTCATGGTTAACCAGAATTCTGTCTAACTTGCAAGCGGCCGAACTTTTTGTTAGACTACGTGAAGGACCATTTTGGTTCCACCAAAGCAAGGGCTTCAATGGTTTCATTGAATTCCATGATGAATCGGGTTGCTGAAAAACACTTTCTAAAGGTCACAAAGAGGAGAAAGCTTACTGACTCAAGAACGCATTCTCCTTCGTATCAGCAACCTGCCGGTGGTACCACCGCTCTCCAGGAAACTAACGGCTCGCAGCTGTTCAGCCGCTTCTCTAGGAGATGTGCCGCTGACTGGGTTCAGGACACAACCATCGTCCGAATCGTCTGCTACCAAGTCAATGGGGGCCTTTGGTTGGAACCCATAACAAACTGAAAAAGCACTTCTGCCGGTCGACGAATGCGTGCTCCGGTTGTAGCAGTGTTGAATGAACGGCGGGTTTGTTTACCCAGACCGGGTAACCAACAAGGTGGTCCCGATGTTAGATTCTCAACATTTAAACCGACGGTTCTATTGGTGACCCATTCCAAATAAGCTGGCCGCTTTTACTTTGATTAGCCTTTAAGAAATAGGGGGTGCTGTGCTCCTCTTCATTTGCTCCCGTTAACGACCACAAAGGCATACATAGAAGGCAGATGAGAGAAAGCGCTCGATGAACGATGATTGAAGATTGCAGCATATTTTTTATAAAGACAGCAGTAGACCACTACATTTTTGAAGCAGAATTCGGCCAGCGCATCAACCTGGTACAAAATGGCCATCTTACTAAATCCGAAAGGTCGACTACGACAAAAACGTAGTTATTCTCCCCTTGTTGAGATAGGGCAATCGTCCTACGAAATCTATGGTTATGCTTTTCCCATGGCCAGGAAGGTATTGGGCTGATAAAGCCCTAACTTCCTGTTGGACGGCTTCGACGTGCTGCATAGAGCACACACAACCCATCACCGTTGGGCATCTGCTTCTATCCTGGGCCAATAAGAATGCCTTTCCAGGTGAGCCAGAGTTTGATCAACTCCAAAGTGTAATCCAACTCTGGCGTCATGAAGGACCGCGAGACGCCTTTCTTTGCCCGACATACTCTGCCGTCTTTGTAGAGTAAGTCGTCTAGCCGGCTGTAGCCATCTGCTGTCTGCAGTCGGGCTGTCTTCTCCCAGACGCCTTTCGACGTCCTTCCGAGTACTCCGCCGTAAAGTCCCCGAAGTCCAATAAAGTGGTAGAAAGAGCAGTTGCGGCGCTTTACTAATAACATAAAAAGGACAGAAAATCTGCAACCGGCGTTGGCCCTTCTTTTCTTGTACTTTCTCACCAACCCCAGGAACTGAAACTCACTTCATATGACGCGCCTCCTGAAGCTTGGACTGCTTTTGTAGATACTGAAGGGGCTTGTTGATCAGAGTGGCCTATTCGTAAAGCGCCTCCTTCCCGAGCAAATAGTGCCCCCAGTCTTTCACAGCCAGCACTATCGTGTACATCTCCTTCTCGTACGTGGGATAGTTTAAGACGGCTGTATTGAACATCTCACTGTGGTACGCGACCACTCAGCCGTCTTGCCATAAAACGGCTCCCAAAGCACGAGCAGAAGCGTCCGTCTCGATTTCGAACGGCTTCTGAACGTCTGGCATGGCCAGAACCGGTGCTTCGCAGACTTTCTCCTTAAGTGCCTGGAATGCACGCTCTGGATCCTCTCCTCATCGAAACGTCTCTTTCTTTTCTAGGCCCCGAGTAAGATCAACCGGGAGTAGTTCTTTATGAATCTTTAATGCGGAGGTAGTTGGTCATGCCGAGGAAACTCCTTACCTCCGTCAGGGGTTGGCCATTTCCGGACAGACTTCGTCTTCTCAGGATCTATCTTGACTCCGGATGAGCCGATGATGTGCCCCAAGTATACCAGCTCTCTCATCCCTTTTTGCTTAGTTGTAAGTAAGCTCTTCTCCGTATTGGCTTTCCGCTGGTGCTCACGCAGAGCTTCTAGAACAGTCTCCACGTGTTTCAGATGGTCTTGCTATAAACCAGATGTCGTCGTCGTAGACCGTGACGAATTCATCCAATCGTTATAAGGCCTAAGAACATCGTTCATCAGCCGCATAAAGGTTGCAGGTGCGTTGGCCTTACCGTAATAGGGCCGAATGGCATGACGATCCATTCATATAACCCTTGCCTTGTCTTTAACGCGGTCTTACAACGCCTTCCACCACTTGCACTTGGTGGTATCCCGACTTCAAGTCTATCTTGGTGAAGTAACGGGCTCCCTCTTCAATCCATAGTTCTGTCATCCACCCGTCGATCGTCATGAAGTATAGAATGTGCATCTCCCCATCCATCACCAGTAAAGGGGGGCATAGAAGCTCGTATCGGGACCCATGAGGGGTGAGATAGCTCCCAAGCGCCATCCTCTGATCTTTCTCCTAGCTATTTTTTCCTCTCCCTCCAGCTGGCCCCTGACCGGACCCACCGGCATTCGATCCCAGATTCCTTCCAATAGAGACTCCGTTTCCAGGGAATCAGTCCTTTCCGAACCACCAACTCAATCTCTTCCAAGCAGGGGCTGACCCGCGCTGCATCTCCAGAGCCAAGACACCGAACGAGGGGGGAGTGGGGGCTCGCGCTCATAAAAGAAGCCCGCACCACCAAGCTACAGCCGCTCCTGTTGACCAGAAGAGTCTACTTTTCAGTCGAGTCGCTTTCAATCCTCTCCCGTTGGTCGAGTCACTTCGTCCCTTTATGGTGGATTTCTTGTCTTGCCAAAAACTCTTGTTCGAAAGAACTTCAATATTGATTTTTCTTTTGCATTTTACCGGGATTTTTCGTTGTGCCCGTACTCCAACAGCTAAATCG
Source organism: Durio zibethinus (assembly GCF_047325235.1). Taxonomy (NCBI): domain Eukaryota; kingdom Viridiplantae; phylum Streptophyta; class Magnoliopsida; order Malvales; family Malvaceae; genus Durio; species Durio zibethinus. Next base: position 2,158,199 of record NW_028322653.1, read on the forward strand.
ATGGCTATTGCGCTTATTCCTCCCACTTGGGATACCATACCTTTTGCGATTCTGAACTGAATAAGAATTTCAAGTAAAGAGCTCCATCCGGCAGAAAGTCACACCGCTCACTAATCCAATGCTAACCACGTTCAGGCTTGAAAAGCGCTGAGTCGTCACAGGAAAAGAAGCACTGACTTCTTCCCTTTCCCTACGCTCGAGGTTCCGCACTCGGCTCACTAGGCCATCAAGAGCTTCTACTCGGTCGGTTAGGGCCCCAATGGCTTCAGGCATGCCGATGAGTAAGCCCACCTGGGTCTCAAGGAACTCGATTCGTTCCCGATGGGTGTGTCGTTCGGTGTTCTGGGGTTGATTCGTTGAGTCGGCCATGGATTTCTTCCCTTTCGAGGCAATCTACGCCAAAAGTCCCTGGGGCAGGAAGGGGATCCATTGAAAAAAACTCTTCTCTCTAGAGTTGTTGGGGGTCCCATAAAGCCTATTGGGCGGTCTTTCAAAGGGGCATAGCGGCATAAAGCAAGGCAATCCGTCAAAGAACCTATTCTGGGCATCTACAATTTCATTGCCTTTCGCGGCTAGCTCACTAGCTGATAGAGATGGCACGGCTCCTCCTTCAGGAAGAGCTGCAAAGGCGAAGAGCGGATCTAATGGCCCTGGCCTAGTAGCTCGGGGCGGGCATGCATCCGCAGATGTCTCCTCCTTGCTTATTAGTCGAGTGCGAGTGAAGCCAGTCCAGTCCCTGCTGCAATTGATCCATCTTTTGAAAGCCCCCAGAAGTGTTGATATGGGCCCAAAGGCCCAGGCAGAAGGTTTTTATACCTCCGAACAACTTATCTTTCATTTCAACATCCGAGGCTCCCCGACCGAGCATCAGGTTCAAAATAGAGTAGAGAGAAGTGAACCGAGATCAGCTTCCACAGGCTGGGGTTCAGGGGCAAAGGAAAGGAGGATCCGTAACCATTGAAGGGGGAGGCCGGCCGCTACACCTCTGATTGATTCGGGAGGTTATGACATATCTTGCTAAGCCCAGGCGGATCTGGGTTGATTCCCATCTTTCAAAGGCCTTCTGAATCTACGGATTTGGAGGCTGGGACAAAAACTAGAGTATATATGTTAGAACTCCTTATATTACCGTAGGTTTACAAGTAATTAATTGTTATAACTCAGTAAATTACCGTAGGTAATTGTTGGTAAGCATCACAAGTAGACACTAGAGTAGATACTATGAATAGGAGGCTAACCTTGTTAGCTCATAAGTCAGTTGACGACAGATAAGGAAAGGGGGATTCTCTTTCAACTAGAGGAGCTGGCTAGAAACAAGGGTGTTATCCTTAGTCACCTTTATAGTCGTTGTGCAGTCGTAGTTGTTCTTTAGCTGTATAGCGAAGCAAGAAATTTAGCTAAAGGCGACAGGGAAGGAGGGAATTTGAGTCGACAAAGGAGCTCACTTCTGGCTAGCTAAGGCTAGCGGTAGCAAAGTGTTCTCCTGCATCCATCTAGAAAGTCGTATTAGTTCATTAACCGCCCCACCCTATTAAGTCAGTTCGAAGCAAGGATTTCCGCTAGTAGCAGAAGGGATTCTCAGGTGAGAGGCATTCGTCTAGCTAAGAGTGAAGCGCTTTAGGTGGTTGTACGACACAGGTGTGGAAAGGCCTAAAAAAAAAGGTTTATCGGCTTTCCTAGTCTTTTTTGACTCTAACCTTAGCCTTTGCTTAGCTTATAATGTGGAGACTCTTTCTCCTAAGGCCTGCGCTACTACTACTGCACCTAGCATGATGGAAAGTGAGATGGCTTTACTATATGGTCGTAGTGCGTTGAGCCCTAGGGGGTCAAAGGCGGTTTCGGTAGGGCGAGAGCAATCTTTGATTACCTGTGCACAATGGAGTGAGTGCGGACAGAAATCGTATCCTATTTGCACCATTGGGCATGAGGTTGCCTGACGCACTACTTCTAAATGATGAGGCGAACAACACAGGTCCGGTCTCATCAGAAGTAGAGAGTGTGTTTGAGCCCACCATATCGTAAACCCTTTTAATAGACAGACTACTAAAATGAATCGTAGGTCTCTAACATAAGACTGAAGAAAACTATCTGCCAAAGTAAAAGACTGAAAAAAAGTATCCCTTCTCATGGCATCTCCTAGACCTATGACTCGATCTGGAGATCGAAGTAGGGTTGCCCTATGACCTTTAATTGCATTTCGTAAGACTATGGCTTTAGCGGTCAAGGGTTTCTTAGTGACATAATCAAGGATCCATTCTCCTCCTTTTTGGTAGCCATGTCGGTATCCATACGTATGAGCACGAGCCTGTTCAAACCTTTCCTTAATAGATATGAGAATGATTGGTTTAGGTTGGGTTAGTAAAAAAAAATAGAGACGATGATTTCATATCGATGAGTTTAGAGCTACTTTATCTTTGGAACGCTTTCCTTCCCTTCCCTCTAGTGGGGAAGCAAGCGTTCACTTATCATCCTGGTGATTCCCGGAAATGCGTCGGGAGTGGTGGTCCGGTTAGACCAACAGAAGTCATGGGATGATGACAACTAAACTCATAGGGCTAGTGTTGATTCATTCTGCTCACTAGCCAACAATATATATGCTATTTTAGGATCTTCTAAGTAGAAGATGGATTCAATCGGAAGCTCCCTGCCTGGATATACATACTGCGATGCAAACCAAGAACGAACGTCCAATCCGAGCGAGAGTTTCGGGTTTGGTGAGCGTCAAAGACGCCGTCGCGTCGACTCCCAAAGTGTGGAAAATCGCCATCAATCGTGTAAGCGCCTGTGACGACGGGAACGGTCAACACGCTTCCCTTAACGGGTTCTTGTAGGTGTTTGGACCGGATGACCAGGATGGTCTAAATCTAAACCCCAGTTTCA
>NW_028322653.1:2166078-2203975 GCF_047325235.1 Durio zibethinus
GATTGTTGGGGTCCATTTGAGCTATCATATCTTCAACTACATCATGTGCATCTCTTCCATGTGGAAGCTGAATATTATTATTGTTAAATAACGGTTGTAATAGAGTGTTGGCTATTTGTTCCTGTACAGTCTCGGCCACTGATTCTCTAACAGAATCTTGATAATTATCCGGACTGATCCCAAATGGATTACGACTTGTAGCTGGCCGCAGACGAGACACTCTCCAAACGGCGAGAACCCAAACAAAAAGAGGAAAAAGAATTGCGGGATTAGAGGAAAGTGAAAGCAAATAATTCAATACAAGATCGGCAAGTTGGTTGTTCATAGAGAAACTACAAAATAGAAATTCTTGTCCTTAAATTGGGACAATTCAGGAAGACGGAAATCGCCAGTTGGGTTGGTCCAACCAATAAAAACATGGGAGTCTTTGGACATTTCTTCTTCTCTTACGATATTTCTAATTACCTAAATAGAATAATCAATACTTCCGTTCGAACTACAGCTCGACTTCCTTCTTCTTTTGGGTCTGCTTTGCCTTGCTTTGCTACCGGGCTTCTAGCTGCCCTTCCTCCACCGTTAGCTCAGTAGAGCATTTTCTCCTCCACCAGGGATGCGGATTCACTAGCAAAGGATATTCACCCAGCAGCGGCAACTGCTTGAGCTGATACGCAAACAAGACCAGAAAGACCGGTTACACGTACACCAACAACGGCTACTCTTTCTTCTCTCTTTCACTCCTTCAAGGCGCGTTGAAGACTCCTTTCAAGGTTATCCTTATTCTTATCTGCAGATCGGAGTCGTTCACTTCTCTATCGAAAGAGCGTATTCTTTTATTGCAGCTAATTACGAATCTCAATCAGTCTTGTCTGTACACCAATCCCAATGGCTAATTCGGCTCTTAAGCCCGGAGCCTGGAACTCAATCAAAAAGAAATTCTCTTTTGCCGGAAACTACTACTTCTAATCTACCTACGCAGCTCCCTTTCGAGGCGAAGGTTGAGCTTATTGATCACGGGCCCAATCGCCAAGGAAAGTTGAATCCCCCAGGTACGAAACCAAGGGTAATTTTTTAACAGTAGATAGAGTACTCTTCTCTTGACTCGACAAGCGAAACATCAAATGAAAGATTCTAGGTCAGGCAGACTGGCCCCGGAAAGAAGGCCTTCCCATTCCAAGCAAACAACCCCCTTATACGAGAAATTTCTTTTCTTGCCCACTTGCTCTAATCCGTCAGCAGATGAACCCGGTTGGTACACCTTCCAAAACTAACGCGGAGACTTCTCAATAAACCGAAAAAGACACACAAAAGGGGTTGGATACTGGATCGGAAAAAGAACCCTAAAGATGCACCTGACACTCAGACAGGGTTAGACTAGAATGACATGTTTTGGGCTGCGAATCGTCCCCTACAATAATCGACTTAACACGTGAAAGAACGCAGGGGCCTTCGGCACCACATTTTATAGTGCTTGCTTGCGTCCGGACTACGCTTCACAAGACAAGTCTGATTCACATTCATTAAAGACAACGACAACATACTCGTCTTTCGAAGAAGGTGATGGTGATGTTACCGAAAACTATCAAACGATTGATCGACTCTCATCGATTGAAAACTTTTTTGATGGCAGCTGGTGTCAAATACAAGACTGTTTGATGACGTCTTTCTTCAGTTCAGTTACATTGCACGCTAGGAAGCAAAGCTACCATTACTGTGTGGTTTTAGGCGCCTCTCTCTTTGCTTTTTTCGAGTGTCTATCGCTCTGTAACTTCTCTGTCAAGTTCTACTCTTTTGGCTAATGCCTGGGGCTTTGATTCCTATCTTTCTATGAGTTTAATCGGTAATTGAATTGCTTCCATTAGCGTATATAAAGAAGGAAAGGCTGACTTTGTGGAGTTCAGGTCAATTCCGGGCACAGTCGCTTGATCCTCGAATGTAGCTATTTCTTCTGCCGATCCTTCTAGTGCCGGCCTCTTCTTCGCCTAGCGGCTAAACTCTGAGGTCGATGAGATTAGGCAGTCAGAGTGGGATCTCTTTTCGCTCATCCAGACAGATCGATCGTCTATAAGATAGCGGCTCGTCTATCTTCGACATTCATATAGGTAGCTACGTCACTTCTTGCCGATGCGAGACTCACCCTTTCCATTGAGTGGCATTTCGCTCCTCTAGCGCATCCTGACTCGGACAACATTGTAGGAAGGTCATCCGTTCCAGAGCCTATTCGATGTCCTCTTCTGAAAAAACCTCCTATTCCTCGTACTTTTTCTATGGCAGCCAAGAGCGCTGCTTATTCCCCATCAACAGCGAGAATGCCGCATCGTTGAGCCTATTCATGTGCAGCCTACTCTGATTAAGGAGAATCCGGTGCAGTGCTTGAGAAACTTTCGATGTCCGCCCTCTTGTACTGATGTGCTTCTAGCTGGAAGCAGCCAATCCAATCCCATTAAAGGATATTGTTACCTTAGGGCAGATCTTCCTCTCTCTACTGGGATTGACTCGCTTAGAGGGGGTCCCATTCCTTTGGCAAAGGCCCTAACTACAGCTCTGACTAACTCCTTGTCTCATTGATCCGAGTCATCAAGGAAAGACAGTGACGATCGGTACGAAAGGAAGGCATACTAGCAGGGGATTCGTACTAAGAGCGGTTCGCAGCATATAGGGGATGTGTTAAAGAGCCGTTATGTAGCATCTGAGAACAACAAAGCAGACATGCACACGAAAAGACTTGCAACAGTAAGGTAAGGCTTGACTTTACTAGTCCTCTCGCTACGACCCTTACTCTTCTAACGGGTTGCACATGCCACCCGCTTGCTTCAAGTTTGAATGCCCAAGGTTTCGAATCCATGTACAGTCCCAGTCACGAAGACGCAGTCCCGTCCTCTCAACATGAGATCTCTCTATCTGTCTCGCCTTATCCTGCAAACAGCCTATTGGACAAGGCAAGGAAAGCCTAAACCGTGCATACCCTTTACTCGTACAAAAACGATTTCATCCGCTAGGCCTGTCCTCGTTTGAGTAGTGGGCAAATCCCTTGTTCCGTTTGAAAGAGCTCTGGGACTGATGACTTGACTCTTTCTGGTGAGTGAATAGCCGGTGAATGAAATTGAATCAGAATCTCCTGTTTGAGAATAAGCTGCTGGTGCAAGTCCTTCTTCGCCTCTTGTCATTAGCTTTTAAAATCCACACTTCTAGTAGGATGCCACCGACTTGCTCAAGAAAGGTCTCAAGCCAGACATTGATTGACGTGGCGGTTGACCAATCGATAGCCTAAAGCTACAAGCCAGCTATTCACGAGATTGAAATAGAGGAAGGAGAGAGGCTCTGAAAGACCTCTTTTTGAAGAAAAAAGAGGGATTGCTTCTCTTCCGAGTTGTTCGCTCTTCTCCTTTCATTTCAGTCGCTTCTTTTCTTCCTTGTCCGATTCGATGCCTATCTCCTTCTATTGATCGGTAAGCATATCCTTTTCTCAATATCACACCTTTCTTTGAACCTTGTTAATTCCTAAAATACCATGTACTGACCCTCGTATACCCGTTTCATAATACATCCCCCTTCCTTTCTGTTGTTGCCAGCGCTTTCCCGGGCCGAGCCGGAATTTCCTATTCATTTATTTCAGAATTCGCTACTTGGACTATCAATTCATGCTACTTGTTCGTAGATTGTAGAATTATCTACATTGACGATGTTCTGCCCCTCGATCCGATCCTTGGACTACGATTTAATCAGTAACTCGCTACTTGGACGTACATTCTATGATTCGCTACTCGGACTCTGAATTCATTATAGAATTCGCAACAGTTCCTATGATTCTATCATTAGCTACTGGTACTATGATTCTTGACTTGGCTACTTGTACTATTTTATTAGCTTATTAAAAAGTATTCAAAAGTCATTGATAAATTAGTAATTAAGATGAACTGGATCTCTTCGGCTATTTCTCTTAACATTCGCATAGTGTCCATTTCGGGTAGAGGAGACCTTCCTTTCAAGGAAATAGGATTCGTATTCTTTTCTTAACCTAAGGATACCGAAACAACAAGACTTGAAGCCTGAAAAGAAGAAGCTTGCTCTTCCGACCCAACCGGCTTTTGCGTGCTATTTCTTCCGCCCTGGTTCAGGGCTAATTAAGCACTAGCCCGAGGCTGACGTAGTGACCTAGTTTTCTAGCTCTTCTCTTCAACCTGTTTAATTGGAGCTAGCTATAGAGCGCACTTTTGCTATGCTTTATCTATAGAGGGGGAACTCAACAACTTGACCTTACCTACCAACAGTGAGGATAGAAGAAGCCTACGCTCATTCCCTCTGGTGCTAGGGGATATAATAAGTAAGCAGAAGATTGTCAGTAAGGTACGTTCCCAGCGCTGTATCCGTAACTCTAAAAGAAGCTAATCCCTCGAATCCTGCGTGCTCCTCCTTTTTCCATGCTAAGTCTAATCTCTAAGATTGATTCTGCTTTCCCGTCGATTTCAGTTCTCTTGAGACTTCTGTTACATACCTTCTAGCTGGGTAAGCCCCGTAAGACATTGTGTAGCCTGTTGGAGTTCGGTGAAAGCAGTGACACCGCTTACGAGATCAAGGGAGGATTGAAAAGTGATAAAATCTTTCAAAAGGTCTCTAGAAAGAGTGTAACCTCCTAATCAAGGAGTGGAATGGCTAGTGGACTGGGATTTGCCTTACAATCTAGCCTAGTTGTTCCTCAGCGTAGGAAGTCCTCCCTTTCACGCTGATTCCGGTGCTACTAGTTTGGCCTATCATTCCTTATTAGATTAGTACTATTCCGAGACTGAACTGATGATTCTTATGATTAAGATTCTCAAGACGAACGAGGATATTTTTCCATTTTTCCTTCTCGATCATACATAATATTCTTTTTTCGCTTTGTCCCCTACCTCAGAACCACCCTAGGATTGAGGGTTTTCATCCTATGCCAACCCGAAGACTAGCTTTCGTACATAAGCTCCTCCAACAGCCCAAGGAACGAAAGAAGAAGACTTAGAAAGAAGAAACTGAATAACTCATCTTTGATGTAGCAGGCTAAGCTGGTCTTCCCCCAATATCTGGAAGAAGAACCAGAAATCGGACTGGGTAGTTGGTCATCACCAACCGGATCGAGGAATGAAGGGAGAGGTCTCTCGAGCCTGCTATAAGTTGTCTTCGAGAACACAATAGTATATATATATATATATGATAATTAGGAATTAATAATGGATAATGCTGTTTGGACTCCTACCGAAGCTGGGACTCAAGCCCAAGGCATGGATCTGGTTCAAGAAAAAGTGGACGAAGACTTGGTTGAGCCTGAACCCGGTCCTTTGAGGGATCCCTCAATCCTTAAGTTAAGTCTCAAAATGGATACGGACCCCTCTCCCCTTGAGAATTGGATTGATTTGGTTATTGCGGAACCAGCGTTCTCACTTTGCCAACTTTGTTGTTTGAAAAGAGAGATCTATGATCCCCTTATTACCATAAAGGAAAGATCGGAAATATAGAATGTCTATGAGCCCTATGACCTTTCACTCCCGGAATGTGCTTTAATCCAAGGAAGCACTTCCCGGACATCTATATCTAGGGCTTTTGAAACCTGAGATCCTTCTTTTTTCCATTCGGGAACTGAAGGTGGCTAAGTCAAGGCGCCTTATCTTTCTAATCAGGTAGATTTGAGCAAAGGCCATAGCTATTATAATCATTGCCAGCAACACCGCCGTTGACAAGCCTTAGCCTCAGGTAGTTGATACTTTCAGGGGGAGCAGGCTCATCATTTCCACAAAAGTCGTGTAACTCTTAGTAATCGCTTCCACCTCAAAAAAAGATTTTGAATTTCATTTTTATTATTTATATAAATGGATCATTCTCCATTGGCAGAAGGCCTTTCAACCGGCTCTCCACCTGCGACCTGGAAAGAAGATCCACCTACTGAGCTTTCTTTCAGGGCAATGAGGTTGCTTTAGTGTACCTTGTACTAGCTTACTATATTTCAAAGGGTTAATGCTTATTTGGTGATTAGCTCACTTGTAAAATCCAATGCCAATTAGAAAGTCATCCCAGAATCCAGTAAGAAGGGAAAGAGATTGCCCTTCATTGGGGCGATCGGACTGAGAATACCGTAACAAGCTTTAAGGAAGTAGGCCCGGGAATCGATACCGGAGATTGATGAAACACAAGACGATCTGGTACATCGAAACTGTTCGTAAGAGGCCGAAGAATGGTGCATTAGATCTGGTAGCTCGCAGAGGGAATTCGGATCCAGTAAAGGCCAGCCCTTAGGCTTAGGTACAACCTTACCGGTGCTTTCTTCGTAAGTTTTTCTTTCTATTTTTTTTACAGAAGTTTATGCCCTTACTCGCCTAGAAGGAAGAAGTCCGGAGAGCGAAGGAACGGGATTAAGGGAGTGAAGCCCAAGGCAAGAATCAACCAAATAGGTAGAGTCCCGATAAACTGGGAAGGTAGTTGTTCCACTCTTCTTTCTCGATGCGAAGAATAGCTATCTTTCGTAAACAAGGGAATGACCCATGGCATCAGTTGACTTAAACGAGTTGGGGAGCGAAGCAACTTCCGGTAGCTACCGAGCGTAAAGTTAGCTTTTGGCAGCTCATGAACCGACCGAAGGAGGGGTTGACTCTGCTGCCGGGCTTTGAGGAATGGGAGCAGCTTTGGAATCAGTGTAAGTAGGTCACCCCATATAAGTAATATGGGCAAGTGCGCGAGATGTAACCAATAGATTTGTCAACGAAGTCCTTCTTTCAGCAAAATAGAAGCCCCTTAGTGCAATCGATTTCAGTATGCCGGTTGAATTTGAACAGAAAGAAGGCAGAAATCCTTACAATCTCAGAACCAAGGAGAGAAGGTGGCGAAGGATCCGGATTCACTTTTTTTTGATTTGATTCATACTCGGCTCAAAGCGTAAAGGCTTTTCCTGATTAAGGAAGAAGCCTAGAAGGCAGAACTCTGAACCAAGCCCAAGGGAAATAGCTGACATTGTTGAATTAGCTGACAGAAGAAGCGAAAGGTATTCTGATTTAAGTTCGCCCAATCCTCGCTCTAAAGGCTAAGCTTGATAGACCTATTTGCCTAAAAAAAGTGGCATACGGTTTAGCCCGTTTAGTCAGAAACTAAAGGGAATCTTCTAATAAGGAGCACGGATGGAACTTTCTTGTCTTTTTTCTCCCGGAGTTGGTCCCGTTCGAGAATTGGCATTTATGTCAGGCTATGCCCTTCCAGTCAAGTCTTCGCTGGATTCAACCGACTTAGGAGTTTCGAGGACAACTTTCCCTTATTCATCATCCATCTTGAGCTTGACGGCTTGCCCGTGCGTGGAGTATTCCGTCCATTTATTTATTGAAGGAAAAGAAAGATCTTAAACTATCTGTCTTCAAAGGATCCGTTGTTAGCAGTGTCATCAATGTAAGCGAATTGGCTGCTTCCAAGGCCGTATACTAATAAAGATAGGCGCTCCTTTACCCTTTACCGGATACCGGAGGCTGCTACTATGATGCCTTCTTTTGGATTGTATACCACTAACGACTATCAAGATAGGCGGGCTATCCATGATATGTTCTTTATGGAAAGACGGTTGAGGGGCACTACACTGACTCGCTTTTCCGAAAGGTTTTATCTTCGCCGCAATCCGCCTCTTTCCCAAGTCTCTCTCACCTTGAAAGCACCTAAGAAGAAGAGCATATTTCTAAAGTTTCGTTTGGATTGAATCTCTTCTTTGCCTGACTGCCCTATTAGGTATGTCCCTCCCTGGAATGAATGAAAGAAAGTCCCTCCTCACCTTTCTAGTAAGACCAAAACGGAGGTATCTCCCAAAGCTGAGGTATCCACGGCATTCCTCAACACCTATAGAGGGAAGAAGGTGCAGGCGATCTCAGAGTGAGGGAGACGCTATCGAAAGTGAGATGACGGCTATTGCTATTCCTCGTTAAGTCAAGTCTTGGCTAACACAACTTTGACGACTGAACTGATACAAGTCAGTAGTCAGTAGTTGAATACTAGGGAAGTCCGAAGTTCAACTGTTTGCGTTCAGCTAGTTCCTTGCTCCAATTGACAGACATCCACACTGACCCTGAACTGAGCTTAGCTAAATGGCTTGCAGCCCAGCTTTAGAACGCCCGGCCCGGCTTGCAGAGTTGAGTTAGAATAGAATAAATAGAAGAAAAACTTGATGTTTCCCGGAAAGGGCCTTGTTATAAGTGAATAAACTACCTCCGATCAGAAATCGTCATAAAGGCTGGCTGGCTATACGCCGATCTTTATGATGGGGTTGTTGACTCCTTACTTACTGGTGTCATTATGTAACTCACACTTATCTCATATGTATATCCGAAGAAGATCAGATCTCATATACATATATATTATATATATATAGTAAGAGTAGAGTACTTTCTAAGAATATGAAGAAGACTTCCGAAGAAGATAGGCCGGCCAGCTTGCTTAGACGTGCATGCTAGCCGCTACAACCTCAACCTAAATCGAAGAAGTGTATCACAAGGCGGCAGGCTTCGCTAGATTTAAAAAGTAGTGTATGGGGCTTCCCTTGCATTGCCAGGAAGAATGAGTGGGTACATAGTGAGCAGTCATTACGTTAGCAAGCCTGCAAGCAATTCATCCGTTTTGGTTAGTGGTTTTTCAGTCTTATCCGCTGGTGGCCACTGGTGGGAAAGAAAGGAAAACTAGGTGAAGAGGGTATAGTGACAAAGAGCATAGCGGACCAGAGGTCGAAGAGATCGAAGACTGAAGATAAGTTTCAGTAGTTCCCCTTCCGTGAGGAGTAGATAATGTAAGCTGCAGCCACTTGTCTTGATTCAGCTAACGAAGAGGGTGGAAACAACCGTAGTATAATCTGTATGAATAGCAGTTCCCCTTTTTAGATGGTCCATAGGGAGAAAAAAAAAAATCTTCATTCTCAAGGGCATCGATCGGATTGCTTTTAATTTTAAGCTGTCCCCGACTTGGGGAATTCCATCGCATGAAACATCGTGTTGTTGACAGAACGTCCTTTTCGCTTGGTTTTGGCATGGTTGTGTCATCCTAACCTTCTTTGAGCTAAGGAGCCAGCTGGATTCATTCAGTGAGGACTCCGTTTCACTCTCTTTTCTGTGGATACGCTATCCCTTCCGGCTTATGGGTTGGGGGAGATCTACTTTCAGTGCTTCTATTGATTCTCCTGCGAGGGATTCATTTGATATTAGATGAGCAGCCGTACTATGATCGTTCGGGAGACATGGCCCGCTACACACGAGAATGAATTGTTATGTGGTCGGTACTCCCACCCATCAAGCTCAGCTCTGTCGAAGAAAACTACGTAGTTGAATATGTAGCCGTTCCCCTTCTGTCAGCCGAGGAATTCTGATCGTAACATGAATGAAAGGTGCGGCAGGAGTGGAATGGTAACAGCAATGGAATATGTTCCATAAAATGCTTCACCTACAGGAATGGGAAGAATGCTTATGATTCAAGTTCAATAAGAATTTCTTTTGTGTTCAGCGAAAGACAGCGACACTGGCGTAGTAAAAGAGTCATTAGCGACCCCCTCGATGGAGCCTATGCGGTATACTTTTGCTCCAACCTCCACTCTTTGTCCCACTGATTGTGCTCGTCGGGAATAATCCTAATCCGATGCTTGGCACCGGGATGAGCTTCATCAGTTAGAAGAAGGAACCCACTTAAGAAGTCCTGCCCATGAAGGCGGGTCGGCAAAGCAAAAAAGAAGGGCTTTTGGGATTGATTTTTGCAAGTTTGTTATCGGCTTTCATTTCACTTTATAAAAGTATAAGTACTTATTTCCTCGCTTTTGAACGCTTTCTTTCCGTTTGTCACTCTTTTTAGCAGCTTGAGCAGGAGGCAGGAATCTTTCTATTTGAACAGGCTCTGACCTCTGTCCCGCTCCGTGGGCTTCTATACTCCCCGTAACCGAGGAAAGCAAGCCCGCTCGCCACAAGCAAGAGGCACCCTTTCCGGCACAATCAAAAGCAACAGGAGGAGCAGTAGGTAGAAAGCAAACGGACTAAGATGAATATAAGGTACATAAGCCCCCACGGGAATCTCGATTAGGAAAGCGCCACTCGTAGTATGTTGACGCTATCCATCCTTCCAGCGCATGCTACGTGTTTGTTGGTTAATCCAAGCTTATATTCATTTCTTAGGCCCCACTCTCCCGCGTTCCGAACATGAGACTTCTGGAACCCGACGCCCCCCTATCCCTATAAAACTGGATCTAAATGGGCCCGGCCACGGCTCTCACCTTGATTCCCATTTGGTTGATGAAGGCGAAGTTGATTCCCATATCCTTAAAAGGCGCTTTATCTTCGACGTTCTATTCGACTGTTCTATATGGATTGAAAATGGTCAAAGGCCTAATAGATCTCATTCAAAGCATTCATAGGTCTCGCAAATGGAATTCACCTTGTGCTGCTTTCCCTCTCTTCTTGGAGTGGAGCTCTCAGTTGATGAGAACTGGCCTTGTGCTTTCGCTCCATCTCCCGTGCCATACCTTTGTCTTGAACCTGTTGTCTTTTACCAACTCCCCTTATAAAACCACTAGTGGGTCAGCCTATGGAATGGCCAGCACCTATACCCGATTCCTAAACTCCAGCTCCTGCTCATGAAAGTGAAGATTTTGATGTCCTGGCTGAAGGATCCAATAGTGAATTCTTCTTTTCTTTACTCAATGCTGAAGCTGGTTCTGAAGGATCAAATAGGTCATGGCTTGGGGAGTCATTGAAACCAAGACTTTCTTTCGGTTTAGTGTATATTATAAAGAACAGAGGAAGGAGCCGGGACTATATAGTCGATCGGCCTAACTCACAGGCTGATACTCTACCCTTTAGTTAGAGTTAGCAACCCAAAGAAAATCCTCGACTTCCACTTCAGGAAAGGTCTGGGAAGCTAGGACCGCTTATATAAAGTATGATCCAATGCTGGTCTACAAGCAAGGGAAGGAAAGTTCGGAAAGATGTTCACTCGTTAACTTCCTAGCTGCATCTGTAAGGGCCTCTTGTTATACGCGAAGAAAGCTCTTTGCCAGACACTCACTTAACTGCTCCGCTGCGGGTGCGTATTAATATATATAGTGATACGTAGTGAATCTTCCCATCCATTGATAAATTTCCGTTGATGGAATCTATCCGTACGAACCTTTCTATGCCCTTAGCACTGAGCTTGGAAATCCCGAATGCCTTGATTCTTCCTCTTCTCCTGGAACTCGAATGGAATGACTTGTGTATAGAAAGAAAGTGTCAGTCAACGTAGGGTTTTCAGCTTCAGGCAATCCCTGCGGGGCTTAGCTACCCCTAAACTGTCCGGTCCCCAACTCCTAGCTCTTACAATAGTAAGACGACTCGATCTCCCACTTTTCCGGATAGAACTAGGAATGCCTGTTATCCAGATCTTATCCCACGCAGAAAGCTGTGAGGACACTTCCTCAATAATAAAAAAAAAAAAATGTATTTGAATGCACATAAGCTAGCCAGGCTATAGAGTTCTTATAGAACGAATTGTCTTATGACTGAAAGACCACCACTGGGCGACGGACAGGCGAAAGTTTGGATCATCCAAATCCGAGTTATGCTATGGAACGGAAACGAAATGCTGTGCCATTCGAGCGATTTGAGAGGATGCCGAAACTTCCCAGCTTTGTAAGATCAGTAAGAAGCATCTGCCTGAAGCAGCGAGTGAGTTAGAGCTTTCAGATGTAAACCCTCTTCCTTGAGTGTAAGAGCTGCCCAGGGAATTTCCTTCTTTCTCTTTTTGAGCGAGTGAAGTTGCTCATTCTTGTGAGTGGTGCATTCGGCCCTCACTCAGTTTCCCCCAGTCTCGGTCTAAGGTCTGTCGGTGTAGTAGAGGGAGGAACTGTTCTTTGAGACTGAGAGTCAGGGTGTAAGGTAGTTTATGGGTTTTGAGTTATATGTCCATCAGACTAAGGCCCGATCGAAGTGAAGGGGGAGTCTAAGACTTCCAAAGCCTATCAGCCGCCTTGCCTAATCCATCTCGGACGTAATCCTTCTTTCTTCGATTCCGCTAGGTGAGGGTTGTGGCTGAAACTCTTGGTTTAATGCCCACAGATTTGACAAATAGGGCTACTGGGATTGTGGGAATAGCCCTGCCTAGATAATGAAGAGTTAGTTGCTTCCCTGGGAATGAATGCTTATTCAGGGGAATCGGCAAAGCAGGTAAGCTGATGTGCCATTCCAGGGCTACCTCAACGATAGAGTAATCCAGCATTAGCGTCCCAGCGAAGTAGATGCTTAGGGTTCCATCCTCTGTATAGCAGTCAAAGGTTCGAATCCGTCATTGGCCTGTCTAGATGCGGAAGGCCAAGGGCTGACAAAGTGTCATTCTTGACTCCTCGGCTCACGGTAGTTCTACCTTTTTCTGGATCCAAATTGGATTCTTTCCATCGGAGCGGGATTGAAGAGATAGGGCGAGAGAAAGCCGCTTCTTCGTCTTCGTAACCACGATCTGCAAATGAGAACTCTTTGTTTAAGGAGGGCCTCTCTAATTGATCAAAGGCCCTCTGACTGAGGTCGGATCGGAATATATCTGTCTTTCTACGCGACAAGGGATGCCCCGGAAACTGTCCATTGTACCTCCCCTCCTTGACATGCCTTCTCTGACTCCCCTCGGCTGAACACCCTTAAGCCTAAGGAGACTTTCGCCAGAAGACAGAGAAATTCGAAGCCCTTCAAGGATTCAGAGACGTATCGAACTTTTCATTGATGTCGATGGTCCCTTGACCGTAAGGCCGCGAACTATAATACTAACCAATCCGCAGCGGTGAGGAGTCCGCATCGGTGAATCACATCACTGTCGAAGAGGATGCCAGCCCCACCGATGAAGACGGGTGTGAAGCAGCGCCCCCGGAACTCGAAGACGGTGGCCAGGCCACCCGGACCAAACCACACTAAAATAGAATAGACTCGCTATTAACTAGACTAGACTATACTTACGTACCGGGTGGATGCACTCACTCCTTCTACTGCATTCTCCATGACCAAGGACAACGAATCCTTATTAGAAGCGATAAACCCCTTGGCGGAACAAAATAACTAAACTACACACACATACAACTGGCTCGCAGTGCCAATCGCACAGTCGGGTGTATTATCTGCGTTTCCAATCTTGCGCGTTCACCGGCTGTTACCACTTTCGGTGGCATCTCCAAGGAATGTTTCTGTGCTTAGGAGCCGGTTTCTGCAAGACCATCCTGAGAGCCAGAAGTCGTCTTGCAACATCCATCTTATATGACTCCCTTACGAGTGCTCACAGATCCCACACGCATTCTGGGGAGACTTCCTTGAACGGGTCACCAAGTCCTTCTTCCTTACCTTCCGGTTAAACAGGTTGGTGAACAATCCCCTTATTCCGGTCTTGATCGGAGATGACTACACTACATGAGAGAAAGACCTAGCCTGCCTATCAAACCAAGCAACCTAGCTGCCATCATTGGCCATTTCTCTGATCCGTATAAACATTGGGCCAGGCCAGGAAATAGTGGACTAGGGCTTGGTTTCCGTTTTCAGGTTTCGGCGGGTAGATTGAATCTTTTGCTTATCATTCTAGTAGCTCCAGTTGCCGGTAGGCTCGCCTCCCTACCGATGATCGGGAATAGTGGGCAGGATCTTGTTTACCAAGAGACCAATAGTAAAGATGCCATCTTATCTGCTAATTTCGGCCTTACGCCTGGAAAAACCCTCGCTGGCGGTCAATCACAATCGGGTTAATCCCTCTCGCCAAGTGCCAAAAAAAAATGGCTAGTTGCCTTTCAAAGCCCGTATTCTGTGCATCTTTCGCTGAGAAGGAATTGGAATTGGAAGAGACAACAAACAACTCTTTCAGAGCCTAACTGCGCATTCTTCCTTGCAGCTTGCCCTAGTGGAAATGGAAATGGGCAATCAGTCCCTTGCTTCAGGAAAGACTATAATGCCAATTGAAATGGTGAGACACTTTCAGGAAAGCCCGTCTTTTTGGCATCAATCATCAAAAGGGACTCTGTAACAGCTGCTTCTGATTCTATTCCTGAAAAGAGCGCTAATGCCGCAACAGCTTCTGCATATTGGCTAAGCGCAAAATTCCCTGCTTACATGCTTGAAAAATGTCTCTATTAACTGGCCCAAGGTGCCTAGCGTTCATAGGAAAGGTTGTCAAGACAGACAGTCAGAAATAGCTGCAGGTGTCAAGGCAGGCTACTATAGAGGCATATTATACCATTTCCCTATTTGAGATAGAAGAATAGACAAAGTAAGCAATAAAGACGCGGGAACCTTCCGCCTTTCCTGCTTGCCCTTGTTAATGCCTTGCGACTTGCCTTCCTTCCCTAGTTAAGATTAAGATAGACCCACGCACATGAGGCTAGCTTCCTTGCTAGCACATTCATCTCTATAAGGGCTTAGTGCTCCGATTGCGCCTTAGGACTAGGACTGATAGGTAAATGCCCCTTACTCTTCCAATGAAGGTGGGTAGGGCTTTTCTTTTGTTTAGGATTGGCAAGAGGATGGCTGCCTCGGCCTCAAAGCTGTTAGAGAATGCGCTCTTATCAATACAGGGACGCGAGAGGAATTCCTCGAAGGTAGTACTAAAGGGATGGGGCATTACCGGGTAACTATCAATTTCATAAGAGAAGAGAAGCGCTTAAGCAAAGAAGGTTTACTTGGAAGTTGTTCAGTTAGAGAGAGGACGCCCCAAGCGTGACCGAAAAGCACCTTTTTTTTGCTTGGGTTCTATCGAACACTTTTAGTGCATCTATTAAGTACATCTACAAGACGATGAAACTACATTAGATTTGTTGTTTCAATTTCATCAGATGTGAAACGATATTCGTCCCTTCGTAGTGGAGCCCTCTCTTGTCGGTGGATAACCTATTTCTGACAAGTCAGTCTTCTAAGGAGGTTCGAGCGTAGATCGGTTGGTTTGTCCTCGGCGATAAGCCTACTTTTGAAAGGAGCCAGGAGCCTTTAAGTCAGAAGTGCCGCTGTGCCAGTGGAAATCTACCAGTACCCGTTGAAGTGAAATCCGCTTCAGCATCATCAACAGACGCAGAAGAAATGGACAAAATGTTATTTGCAGACTCGCCTCAGGATGGAGAGGAAGCTACTGTGGAAGAAGGCAGTTGTTCATTGGTTTAAGTTCAATATGCATCATCAACTGGAGAAGATGAAGATTCCGCTGAAGATGTCGAAGATTTAGAAGTAGAAGATTAATACGAAGATTTCGAAAATGATTAAGACGAATATGTCGAGTTAGAGCACGGATTGAAATTGTTCTTTTACAGTTCCTCCACCGAACTGTAGTACAGAAGGAATAGCCGTGACGCGGATCGTTCGGTCGCCAAGCCCGCCTCTCTCTCTCTCGTTGTTGCGCGCCTTTACTCTACAGAACCAGCATAGCTCGCAGACGAGCACGCTAATGAGGCTCGGAATGAAAAAGCCCTTGGTTGGGGAGGGGAGGAAAGCGAAAGGCTCCCGACTCTAACCTATATCGCCCCATTGGCATTGGATGGCATGAATGCCGGACTTTTTGAAATGGAAGATATAACCCCTACTAATGAAGAAGTGGGAAGAGCAAGAAAAAATACTGTTGAGCTTTTTTCGTAAGATAGCATTTCAGTCTGATTTGACACTCTACACGAAAGAATAATATCAGGTGTGCTAAACTGTAAAATATAAGATCTATCCTTATCTGGCAGGTTCACAAGTCAACCTTTATTTCTAAAGATTATTTGAATCTCCATCGAATATTCTATATCGGATATTTCTATTCAGGTCGACACTTTCGTCCCGAATAGAAATCATAGGATTCCCAACCGAACGAGTTTTAAATCAGTTCGATTGTTCCTCCAATTAGAACAAACTACCGGACCCTCGTTTAGAAGCTGTTCCATCGTCACCGCTGGACTCTCAGCAACACGCCAATACCAGGATAATGCATGCAACCAACTCTCCATCCAACACCTACCAAGGGTCCATTCAAGGAATTCCCACATCGCCTTAGACTTACAAAGGTCTTTTGGCGGTAAGGAAATCTCCTTAGGCCGTACAACCTTTCGAAGGTAATGTACTGCCTGGGCCCGGAGGTATGGATTAAGGGGTACACCATCACCTAGCCACCATTCAACGGGTAATAGAGCCTTCAGCCACAAGGTCCTTTTGAATTGGATCTTGTTTGAAGAACCCGATGTTAACCTAGCCAAGGACTTATAACCAATTCCTCCTATCCTACAAAACAAAAGGTACTAAACCTCTTTAAAGGATATTTTAACCGAATGGCATGTAAGCCATACGGATGGAAGAAATTGACCAGACAACGAACTGAAATTGGACTTAAATCCAATGTAAGAGAATTGACATAAAATCGCTTAGCAAACTCTATACACCCTTTCTTAGATATTAGGGATTTTGATTCAGATATTGAAACACCCAAAATATTTAAGATATGATGGTAGATAAAGGCGACGTCCTCATCACAAATAAGGACGTCGTCTCCAAGTACTGCATATTTAGTAAAGCGAGTACCAGGGTACACATACTCAGCTGCCAGCCAAATCACAAAATGATGTGACAAGGCAAACAGCGGCCAAGAAGAAAGATATCCTAATGGCTGACCAGCCGCAAACGCAACTCCAGCCTCCTTCATTTTAATAAAAGGCACAGAGAATCTATTTGCCACTAGTTTGGTATTAACCGCACTAAATGCCCACCCCCTTCCAAAGAAGGACTGTGTAATTATATACAACAGAAACGCCGGCCACCTATCGGTAGCAGACGTCAAGTCGTAAGAATAACACACCCGTTCTCCTTTCAGGAAAGTAAGAGGCTTTGTCTGATTAAAAATGCCATCCATTGGTAACCTTTTCAGCACTGTCATCAACCATTTATGAAATGGATATAACAAGCGTTGGTTAACATAGTTACCAATAGCAAATATCCTTCTCTTGCCAGCTCCTTCAATGGTGCAACCAAGTCGTCCTGGACATGGACTACCAAAACTCAGATCCTCCCAATATTTTAATTGTGGAAGAACATGAGTTTCAAACCAATCAACATCTAACCCCGAGAACATCGCGTTCTCAACAGGATTAAAGGCAAATCGGATTCGATGAGGCCATAAGACCCCCGGGTTCCATGAACCACCCAAACCAAAGAAGAAAGTAAACAAATACACCCATGAAGCAAGTTCAAAAGGAAATGCAACAAAAGAGGATTTGACTCTCCTTGCCGCACTAACTTTTAAACCTTTAACCTCGTGGAGGTACCTACTGACCACTGAAGTGGTTGGAAGAGACTTCCAAGTTGGTTCGAACCTAATCTCCTGGTTAAGAGGCTATTCCTCCACTCCGAACTCGCACTTCTGCTTTCTCTTATGCCTCTTAGTCCTTCCGTCAGGAAGTCACTTTTAAAAAAACCTTGTATCAGATCTTTATTGTGCTCTTGTGAAAAGAGCTCCTTCTTTACCTGATGACATTCCAACATCTCTTTCCCTCCTCTGTTCTGGATCGCTATCTTGGTAGATGTTCCCATTCTCAATTAGTATTCCTGGACTCTCTGTCTTAGCCACCCATGCTAGGATAGAAAGAAGAGCTTTTCGGGCAGTCCGTCCCATCTTCGACTGTGAGGATTCGGAGCCATACAAGTCTTTAGACAAAGGAGCAAAGGCGCAACTCTATGTCAAGGAACTCGTTCTAAGTGGTATTTCAAAAATTTCCGTTTAAAGAGGAGATTAGGAATTAGTCACACCTAGGTTAAGCAGCTGACTTCGCCCAAAAGATGATACTAGGAAAGGTACCGGCTCAAATGGGATAAATTGGAAAAGCTTTTGCCCTTCTGCCATAGACAGGGAAGAATCTTTTTCACTCCTTTCATCCGCCTCGGTCCGTAATAAAGAAGGGGAACTATTAAGCTAGATTAGAGAGGACTGAACCTTTCTCTTTTCAATAATGTCCTTTCCCGTGACCTATGCCGATTCCCGATTTAGAAGAAGAGGGGTTACTTACTCGACGATCAAGGGGAAGGATCGGAAGAGAAGACATGGCATGAGTGAAGCTAACTCGACTTGAATTGAAGAGAGGGGCTAGACCCGACGATTGAGGTTATTTTAATAAATAAATAAAGATTGGGGGCGAGCGAGCTGAGAGAGTGGCCTAACCTAATGTGTCCTATTTTTTGATCTTATCTGAATTTTGATGTCATTCTCCTGATCCCGATTCAAGGCTATTGCTTTCAGGTAGAGACTGACTTCTATGAGATGCTTTACCCTCACCCCGAGGATCAAACTATTTACTCTATTAGACTGACAGGTTAGGTATCTTTACCACCCCACCTAGTAAGGGAAGGGTTGGGAATTCATATATAGGTCCGGGGTAGGATATTTTGAAGTTGGTTGAGGTAGCTTAGTTGGTTAGAGCAAAGCCCTTAAGATTCTTGTGTAAGTGGTTCGCCTAAGCATCTGCTTCTTTTCTTCTAGGTTCAGGGAGGGAGGCACTCAATTTTAGCTTTTTCTATCTACCCCAGAGTCAAAGGAAGAAAATCGGCCTCCTGAGCAAATCTTCTTCGTTTCAAATGGTAGGGTTATTCTCGACCCCAGTCTCTTTGCTGGGCTTTCCTTTTCCCTTCTCCTCCCGTGCCATGTCTTAGATTTTCTTTGCTTAGTTCGATCTTCAAAAACGAGATTGAATGTCCGATAGCGATGGCAATGGGAAAAAGTTCGATTTCGCTGTCCAAGGGGCAAGCACCACCCCCCCTACATAAACAGTATCTCCTCTCCCCTGCGTGTATTACCTCAAAAGAAAAAGAGAGGTAGTCCTCTTCAACCTGGAAAAGGCCAACGTTTTACACGAAACTGGTGATCCCGGACGGGGAAAGATACTTTTTCAGTCTATGGATTCATTTTCTTCTCTTGAGCAAGACCAACATCAGCTCCATCTTTTGCAATTGTAGCTGCTACGGCTGATGCCGAATACAGAGCGAGAGAGACTTAGGTCCGGACCATAGCCATCATTTGAGGGGGACTCTCTTTATAAAGAAGCCCAAGGCCAATCTAGATTCAAAATGGAGTAGCATAAATCCACAGGATACCGTATATTCGACCCTGCGATATCTTCTTTCTTTTTTAGTCATTCCCAGTCCCGAGATGAGTTCTCGTCCCATCTTGCTTGTGCTACCGGTCACCGTAAGCAACCTCTACTAACGCTATTGTTGCAGCGGAGCTAGCATTCACAGCGGATTCCATTCAAAAAGAAAGTTCCTGTTCCCACTTAAAGCTAAGGGGAAGAGAGGTTCTGAAAGAAAATGCCGTTATTTCCTTCAGACTGGCCTTCGGTCCCTGTTACTGTGCCTAGAAAGTCTTCCTAAGGCAAAGGCTAAGGTATCTAATCCTTCACTTCGTCCACCCTGAAAACAAAACGAAATCTCCGGACTCAGTCACATGCATGCAACCTGGCTTGAGGCCCTTGGGGAACGCCTTATTCTTAAAAGTAGGGCTCCTCGAAACCGTTGCTCGTCCCGGTAAAATGAGCTAACTTCTCACCTCTATAGCCGTGGAACCTGCTTGCCCTCTAAGCTATTTAAAAAAGAAAAATATAAGTAGGTCTCTAACTCTCCGGTTTGTCGTTCAGCAGCTTTTGGATCTTACTCTAAAAGTAAGTAAGTCAAGTCATTGAATAAAGTCTGTCTTTTTTAGACTTTTCTGGACTTACTAAGAGTGAGCACTTTCCTCCAGAGTTCAAGTTGAATTGCTTGATTCAGTCAGCATGGGAAAGGGAAGTCTTCAGTAAGTAGGGATTGAGCTTTGGGAAATTGAATAGATGGAATAGATCCCTCATCTCCTTTAGCTTAACTCCTAGCGGTAGGGAAAGACATTTAGACTACTACCAATACCAAGTGCTTCCGGTACCATACCAAGGGGAAGAGCACTCACTGAAATGTGGCGAACCGTACTTAGAGAGAAAGATCCCGAGACTGGGAAAGAAAGGCTTCATGGATCGAGTAATTCCATAGATATTCTGATCCTCATTAGTGTTGTATACCACCACTGATAAACACCAGAATAAGCGATATTCACTGAGCCAAGAGCACCTCCTCGAGAAAAAGCTTCCACGGCTGGTTGACCAAAATGAGGATCCCAAATTGCATGAGCAATAGGTCTTACATGTAAAGGGTCCTTTACCCATGCCTCACAATTTCCTTGCCAAGCTACATGAAAGAGATTTCCGGAAGTCCACATAAAAATTATTGCTAATTTCCCGAAGTGAGAAGAAAAAATATTCTGATAAAGACGTTCCTCAGTAATATCATCATGACTCTCGAAGTCATGTGCGGTAGCAATACCAAACCAAATACGACGAGTAGTGAGGCGCTAAGCCTTGGCTAAACCTTGGAAATCTTAATTCCTTTCAAATCCTCCTAGCCATTCTGCAATAATTCTAAGCTAAGGCACAGTTCTCTTTACTAGGTTGGGGAGCCATCACCAGGGCCGATGATCCAACCCCATACCGAGATGGCCTTATGATGATCGGCGTGATCCATAGCCGATGTTGTGTTGGCTAAAGGCAGTCTCAGTTGAAGCTATGGAGCACCTCTTCAAGTTTCAGATCGAGATATAGTAGCTATAGCAGATCCATTTAGAGATTGGAACCCCGTTCCGGATACACCCATTTTCGTAGCAATTGCCCCTAAGCCGGTAGGTTTCGTTCAAAAAGCACTTTAGTTGATGTGTCCCATGCTCGGCGATAATGTTGTCATCGCTGATGCGCAAGTTGCTGAAGTTTATTCTCAGTGTCTTCAGACAGTTCAAATTGAAACTAAAAAATCATATACATTCATATACATATACATATAGGGGCTCAGCTTAGTTTGCTAAGCGTTTTCGTATTCACGGTCTGGAGACCGATTTATCACCTGTCTCTATTCGGTCTTTAATGAACGAGCACCTATCATCCATTTGGCCTTGCTGCTTTACAGCACATGTACTCTGTGAAGAGGTTCTCCACTCCATCCCAGATCTCTAGGAAAAGGGCTGAGAGCAAGACCATATCTAGTGAAAGTGACTAGCCCCTATGTTATGAGAACAAAGAGTTTGACAGTTATGATTGAAATTGAACGAATATTAATTTAGTGAATTAGTGAATATAACTTCCATCGACTAAGATTCTAGCATTCAGCTGTGCCATTTCTTTATTAGTTTAAGCTTGAAGTGTGAATGGATTTCCAGATAAGAAGCGCTACCCAATATTGAGCATGTGTCGGTAAAGGAAATCACAAATGAAAGGAAGTGAGTGGAAAGTCTTTCTCGGTACTTTAGCATGGTAATGAAGAGGAAATCCTGTAAGTGAAGGCCAAGGAGGGCTGACATAATTGATTCATGCTTTGCCTTATATAAGAAGGATGACTATAAAAAGCTTTTTTACCAAAAAATGCTTTTTTCTCCAAAGTAAAAAATGATTTCCTAGTTAGATTTCGATACTTGCATCAAGTGGTCTTTTCCTTTCAGCCCCTGCATCCTATCCTATACTTGACGAGCTAGTTTCAGTTGTTGGAATTGCTTTCCTTCTCCTGGCAAGTAAAGAGCTAGAGGATTAGGTCAGGCACAAAAGAGACTGTTTCAATCCAGCGGATACAGTACTTATGAAGCATGAAAATAGAAAAGAATGCTCTTTGGGCATTGCTTGTGTCGACCAGCCAAGCAGATGAGATTCTGTCTCTTCCTTTACTATTATCACTGACATTAAGGTTGACTCTCTCCTTGCTTAAGTCGAAATCTGAATGTAATCATTTGCTTTCGGATTCGTTCAAAGCCTTCCACTCAGCCTTCACCTGCTCCCAGGTTCCGATCGAGCACTTCCCTATGCCGACCTCCTCCTCCTACCTATGTTCTTTAATGACTATGTGACCCATAAAGAGAGTTGTTGATTCATTCCAATTAAATCATTAGTAAGGTGCGGAGCGGTGATTGAACATTCATTCTGTAACATGAGTTCATACCCGGAAAACTCCGAACAATTGAATGTCACGGTCTGTTACGTGTCCTAACCAGATACTTAACAGCGTCAAAGAAAAGAGGATCTTGGCTTATCTTATATAACTAGTCATTCCTCGTTCCAATCGTTTTAGGAAAGCCCGTCTTTATGTCTTCAATGCCACTTTACTAAAAGGATTCTTTTTAGGATTAGGATATTCCTTTACGTTGGTCTTCATTGCGCACTATATGGATGAAAGGGGCAGCCTTTGTGCCCTTAAGTCTGTCTTCCCACAAACTTTTAAGTAGTACGAAAACCTATAAAAAGTCGTTTTTTTCCCGGAAAATAGAATAAAATAAAAAGGTTAACTTCCTTCCTATCTACGAAGACCGAGTTTTCTATTCCCACAAGCTCAATCCAAGACTTTCGGGCAATCCATTGACTTATTAAAGGAGCTTTTAAGCCACTCGCGAGTTTTCGTCTTTTCTTTACCACTACTACCTGCTAACTCCTCGCCTAATCCCTATGGAAAGGGAGTGGTTACCGAGGGTAGACAACTCAATACACTTTTTCTTACTCGAACGGATATAGCCTGTGTGCCGCAAGTAGGTTTTCCCTTTTCACCCTATTACACATGGGTAAAGACCTGGATTTTCTTTCCTTAATCGATCCATGAAGGAGAAGCCTAGACAGTGGGATGCTCAAGATATAAGGGTTTTCACATGTAAATAAAATTAGATAAGAGAAGAAAGTCTTACTTCTATCTAAGTAAGAGAGAAAGACTGAAGAGACGAAAATAGGTTCCATAAGCGCTTCACCGGCCACGTATGCTTACACAAGTGTTGGCATTGAAAATGTTGCAGTGGCAGTTTGAGTTGCTCTTCCTGCCGAACTAATAGTTCTTTCTTGTTCAGGCCAACCAGTAGGAGGTTACATTTTTCTTGCAGAGCCAGTTGGAGAAAGCTTATTGGTCTAGTCTTAATCTCTTTCAGCCATTTCCAGCCCAGCCTATCTACCCTTAGTCTATCGAGCTATCGAACAGTTCTCTTCCAGCCGAGCCTTTTTCAGTGATCTAGTTAGAAAACTTGTTTGAGTGGGAGTTGCCAGCTATCCATATAGGTAAAGCGCTAAGCGATATGCGTAGGTATACGGCGCTAATAGATACATTGATTTCCATGAGGGGGAAATATCTAGAAGAAGGCTATTAATAGGGATAGGTAGGACGACTATAGGTTAACGCTAAGAGATATATTTTCCTGGTAAGTCTAACTAGATTGTAGGTAATCTAAGGAAGGATAATAGATGTACCTTGGGGCTAGAGATTCTATCTTACATGGTAGAGCGATAGCTAATAGTAATAGAGCTTTCCCTATTAGACAGTCATCCACTAGTGGGCCTAAGCCAGCAAGTGATCAAACTAGTTTCAAGAGAGCCAGCAGGCCAGGGCAGGGTATCATGTTTCCGTGGTAGGGTAACTACTGACTGGAAGGTTAGAGCGTGGGCTTCTTCTTATTCTTAGTCTGCTTGAAAGGAAAGCCCGTAACTCGAGAGTAGAAAGAAATATAATAGAGTATGACAGAACCAGTAGCTTTGAGCTTGAACATGGATAGCACTTGTTATTTTAGTAGCTGTCCCAGGTGCTTACGAGCCAGTTTCAACTGTAGTTGCTGTGGATGGGGGGCCAGACGCACCTGTTCTCGTATTGGCCTTTGCATAAACAGTAGTAGCCTATCCAATTAGAGCATCCATAATTGGTCGAGTTGCCTTGAAAACAACTTATTCTATTTCGAAGCCGAAGCACTACTAAAAGTAAGAGTTCTCTTATATACGATACCACCTGCCGCACCTCCGTACTCTGCTTTAAATGCGGCGGATGGAGATTCAGATAGGAATGATTCGGGTGCTGAGGACGGGAATTCTTTTGTTTAAGCTTAAGATTCGGATTCTGGCTGGGGAGGAAGTCCTCTCCTAGTTCTAGTTGAAGTGGATAATGATCGAAGGGAGAAAGAATCGTCTTAATCATTTTGATGTGACATCGGCCAGGCGATTTCAACTCGGAATCTTCTTTCTACGAGTTGAACCCGCTTGACCGAAAGCTTGATTTCCGTGACGAGGAAAGAAAGCAAAAGCAATGAAAGAGGCCAGTGCTTCCGACTATGACTTTGAAGCCCGGTCTCAGAGTCGATTAGGGAATGGGGTTCCTCGCCTTTAGAAGTGGAAGAAAATGAAGTCCTTCTAGTCATACCCCGAGGGTATTCCCAAGGAAAAACTTTCTGTCTGAGGCCAGGCCAATCTCTTTAGATAAGAAATTAGAAGTAGAAGATCTTGATGTTCCGGCCGAGTCAAGAAAGTCATCAGAGCGGCTGTTGGGTAAGCCAGAGAAAGAATCAACATCAAATGAACATCGTCTCTCAGTGATTAGCGAGACCTGTTCCGACCGATAGATGAGTTCGAAAATTCGATTAGGGGCAGTCCCCACTAGATAGGCAGGGAGCAGCTCGACGATAAGTATCGGAGATGGAGCAAACTCCTCACAGCACCCAACGGGCAAAAGAGGTGATGAGCTCAGTGTAGGGAAGGGAGAATCTTCTCTCAGGTCTTCATCTCATGGATGAGGGGGAAGCTAAACAAGCAAGAAAGAAAGTGTAGTCTATTTGACTGGTTGAATGAAAGATTCTCTCCTCGGAAAGAACCCATTCCAGTACCACTTCGAGTGCGAGTAGGGTAGGTCATCGGGCATACCGATCCCTTCATCGGATAGGCGATAGAGAGAGGCAGGCATAGAGGTAGGGTAGGTACACTCACTCAATTGAGGTGGGGAAGGGGCCTTTCGGCGGATTCTTCCTAAAGTTCGTCTGTTGGAGGACATACGGCCTGAAGCAATATGGGATGGTATCTGGATCTAAGGCTCTTCAAGGCTGATGGCCGTTGGGAGGTCTTCTCGAGCAGTAGTTTCCGGGCAAGTCCAGTCTATGAAAGGAATGTTTTCAGGCCAGTCTGACCTCAAGTTTGCTTTCCTAATAAGGTAGTACTCCAAAAGGCTAGGCAAGCAAGCAGCACATAACTTAAGCTTTTTAGCGCGCACTTTGACAACACAAAGAATAAAATCAAGAATGCCTCAACTGGATAAATTGGAGAAGGAAGAGTCGCTATTCCAGCGACCGGGAAAGCATTCGATCCCACCAAAGATCGAGTAGAAAGATAGAAATTCATTCTCTTCCTCTATAGGTGTCGATAAATGTGTAAGACCAAGCCGGGTAAACTTCTTGAATAAGAGACATTCGAATCAGGAGGTTAACTTATAATCTAAAGCCCTCACAAACAAACGGTATACACGGTGCAAACCTCCTCTATTAGGGTACCTTAGCCCAGGGAAACGTCATGGCATGTAAACCTATTGCCTTAGCATACCACTCGAATTCCTTTTGTTTCAATGGCAGCTGGTATCTGGTTCAATGTTCTCTAGATTGCTAAGAAGTAGCTTGAAGCCAACTAGGATCAGAAGGTTAAGATAGGGAAAAGTGTCCTAACTTGATGGACTTTGGGAAAAAGGTAAGAAGCTCAGCACTCTTTCTTTGATCTAAAAAGGTCTGCATTAGAATCCCGAATGAGAAAGCCCTATTCGATTAGTTTAATAAGGCCTTGTGTCCGAGGGAGTTTACTAGCTCGCCAATGTGGAAGAGGAAGGTTACGAACGAAGTAAGGTCAGCTGGTTAAGGTAAGAAGAGTGAACTGCACTGCCGAAGAAATCCCCGTAGGCAAAGTCTTCCATTGTGTTGTGTTACTACCCGGGAAGAATTAGACTATTCACTCTGGGGAGAAAGGATTGAACCAAGTGCTTTTTTCCCTTTTTCGAAATGAAATAAGAAAAGAAAGAGAAGCGACTTCCTTTTCAGCTGGAGGGGCTTATTGAAGTCTTTTCTATAGCGTCATTAGTTGGTTAGTTAGCTCTTTTCTCCGTGGAAAGACTTTAGGCTATTTCTTTCTTGTTTTATAGCTTTCATCAACCCTGCTCCTGCTTCATTCCTAGCCACCCTTGGGATCGAATAAATCAAATATCAAGGCCTAGCAAGTAAGGAAGATTTTTTTGGTAATAGCCAGCCCCCTTCTCCCATGCTGAGTCAGAGTCAGCTTTGGAATGAGGGTTTGATGAAGACGTGCCTATCCCACTCTCTAGGCTCAAGCACCAACTACCACCAAAGTTAGGACGAGGAAGCGTAAAATCTGTTGTAATGCCCGAGCTTTTACTATGACTACGAGCAGTTGGGATTTACATTCGAGGAGGGGTTGAATAGATAAGTGTCACGGCTCAGTCTTGTCATACCAACAACAGCAACTACCTTTTGTAGGCAATTCTCATAGAAAGACGGTGTTTTGCAAAATGGAATGAGACCAGGCCTTAGCCCAAGGATTTAAGCAAGGGGAATAACTTTTTACAGGTTTTTACCCTTCTTCCCCACTAATGTGCGATGCGGGTGGCATGTAGAATATAGTTTCTATAAGAAGTAAAATGTAGAGGGACTAGCTTACTCGGGGAAAGTCTAATCCGAATGGCCATGTTTCAAGAGTAGATAAATGGCATGTGCACAAGGGAAATCTTTTCTTGTTCCTATTGTAGTTACTTTGGCTTGTAGGCCCAGTGTGCATTTTTGGCATAATTTTCTCTTTCGGAGTCGAATTAGCTTTCGCTTCCGGTGGCACTAAAGTCAAGACCTGTGCATAAAGCCTTTAGATAGAGTTTCATAAAGAGCCATCCTCCTATGCATCCCTGGAACCAGTTTCACTCCTATACTACGGGTCTTTGACCTACCGATCGATCCCCTTTCTGGCCTTCCAAAACGCTACTCATCTAACCGCGTAGGTAGTCCTATAAAGAACTAGAAGGTGGTGTGGGTGGGTAACAAATCGTACCAAAGAGGCTAACCCCGTCGTAGATGGTACATCATCTCGTGCATTATTAAATCCTTCTTCATCATCCCTTCAGCTTCGTGCTTATTCTTCTGCTGATTGGGCAGGTGATGTCACTGTCCGGCGTTCTACTACTGGCTTCTGTGTTTTTCTTGGCTTTCTCTCATTTCGTGGAAAAGGAAGAAGGAGGAAATCTATCAGTCGGTCTAGTACTGAAGCGGAATATCATGCTATTATACTACTGCTTCGGAGATTGTTATTGGATTTATGGGTGGTTCTTTCATTGCTTTGACTTTTGGAGGGCCCTTTGGAGATTATAAAGCCTTGAGAGTAAGATAAGAGGGCAACTACTCTTTTTACAAAAGCAAAGACTAGGAGTCCCTAACTGAGGCATTCCTTGTCAGGTTTGGACCTCGGCGAGACTTTATCAAGTGCCAATAGCTAGTCTTTCCACTTATTATAAGGCGGATCACCTTTAACCTAGTCTAGGGTAAGCCATACCTCAACCCACCATGCTAGGCAAAAGCGCGAACTCTGAGGGACCGATAGGACTAGTTTTTAAAATGAGTCCTGTGGCTTTTTCGGTATGCGCAGACACGAAGACTAAAGAGCATATTGGGAATCAGAGCTTAGCCTTAGTCTACAATCATTCCCGAGTCTCTGCTATTTACTATTCCGGGATATTCTCATTTCTCAACTCATAAAAAGTACGGCATAGAGGAAAATCGTCAAAAGCATTCACCTAGGAGCATTTGAGTCCCATTTGTTCGTGGAGCCTTAGTGGGAAAAGAGGATAGGCGGGACAGACTCTGACTCGTACAACCCACTGGTCCAGGGCATTGAGCATACTATTTTACAACCAGCGGAAAGAAGTTAGCCGGCTAGCGCACTTCGGTCACTCAAGGTAGCCCCCTATTGAATGCATCTCTCAGATTTTCCCTGTAGGCCGACAGCTCCCATCCCCATCAGTTACCTTTCGAAGCTCTTTTCCAGTCAGACCTCAGGTCAATGGGCGATATAGAGTGAGGCGCCTATAGGGAGGGAGAGTTCCATTATGTAATATAAAAGTTTTGCGAACCAACCATTCACTGACTTCAGACCAAGCCAATCATCATTTGGCATCGGACAACTATCGTTAAGTCTGTCATCCGCCATAGACAAAAGGAGGGGCTCTGGCATAAGTTACCACCAAGCGCCCAATCCAACCAGAAAAAAGTAAGTAATATGAATCGGCTGTTCGGAAAGAGCCATTGCTTCTTGTCAAACCAAATGCTTGAGTTCGACCGCTTTGTCTTAGAGCATCCGCCAATCCAATTACACGATCTGGTGATCTTAGCAGGATTGCTTTATTTCCCCTGTTTGGATCTATTGCCGAACGCAGATTCATGGGTAACTGGCCGATCGCGGCAGCTAGTGCTTTCCATGAGCTGAATGGTTGCAGTTCTACCTTTTTGAGTGAAACTTGCTTTTTCAAAGTTCCACCCCGCCTTGGGCACTCAACCGAATTTCATTGAATCCCGATTCTAGGGAAGGCGAAGCCACTTTGAATGGAATGAATCGAATAGATCCTACGCTATTAACCACCCCACGAATAAATAGCGAAAGCACTGATTCTTCAATCCCAACTTCCTTCTCCGATATGCGCGCTCCCTTGCAGTGAAGTTTTTTCTTAATACCACATCCCGATACCACAACCACCTCTCTGAGCCTTAGCCTAGCTACGTCTCCGTTCGCACTTTAAAGCATAGGGAAAAGAATTCCATTGGCTTATATACGTAGTCCTGGTTGGAGAGATAGAGCAAGAAGTTGGGTGGAGCGAGTATCTATCATTAATGGTTCAGTTCTGAATCCGTATAAAACAAAAGAAAGATCATAGTGTAGTGCAAAAATTGGATCGAAAGGGATCAGCGGACTCTTTTCTTTTTTTCTTGATAGCACAGGAAAGTTCTAGTAGCAGTCTGGGCTTTCGCGGGTTGTATCTGTTCGAAACTCCTGTTATGAAAAAGGAATTTTTAAAGGATGACAGCACAGAAGAAAGAAAAGAAAAGCGGAAGGCTTAGCTCAAAGACAAAGACTTGAAAGAGCTTGTTGGAGGCCGGTAAGGCACTGATTGCCCCCAGGCAACATGCCCGAGGAAGGAACTTATTTCCCATTTAGAATTCCACCAGGCCTGGTATCGTCATCTTATTGTGGCCTACTCGCCTGGACCCTTACATTTTGGCTTGGATTTACGGAGGGCTTCCTTCCGTCTCCCTATACCAGATGGGCATGGTTAAACAACTCGAGTCTTGTGAACCTGACTGGAGTTATGTCGAACGTTTGGCGACTGACCACGAGGCCAAGCTCGATGAGTGAGGAAATAAACCTCACACACAGAGAAGTGGCAACTAAGTTTATAGGTTCGCGCTTGCTGTGAGTACGTTCGGTGGTATGCTGAGAAATCTGTCGATCCCACGGTTCCCTTAAGGGTCTTCCTTGATCCTCCGGCGGTTTGTTTCAGACCGGATCGGAAAGACAAATAAAAAAAATTTCATAAATATGGTCTCCTCTTGTCATCCCGGAATAATCTCTGCTCTGCTTGTTCACTTCCCGATACGCCTAAGCCGAATAGAGGGATATGGTGTTTACCTAAATAGAGCGGAACGGCAGCGCAAGCTCACTCTTGAAGAGACTTACATACCAGTAGTCGTTTTTGTTTGTGTATTGAACTTTGTTGATGCTCTCTTCTGTGGAAAGTAATGAAAATGCTTCGGTGGTCAGGCTCTTAATGTTTATTGTATTGTTCATGGTCCTCCCATTAACTACTTCTTGCTCCAGCAGCTCCCACACCAGACGCTACTACAGCTCCAGCTCCTCTTGCTTAGTCCCGTTCGTGTGGTACCTTTGACTCTTTCTGGTGCTGCGCTGCTTAAAACTAGGGTCCGTGAAGGGCTTTCAAAGGTAATGGACGGTCAGGGACGGGAAGCGAACCAGGGACCTTAGACCACCAGGAAGGGCTATTGACCGAAGGGGAAAGTTATTAAAAAAGTTCCATTGGTAACTAGAAGATAGAAACAGAGAAGGTTACGAGTGCAATCGCTTATGCGATTGGGGACAGAGGTCAGGGCAAGGACGGAAAGCCTGGGTTTCGGGTTTAGAATCCTAGCGCACCGAACTCGGGCATCGTCTCTCGCAAGAGATGGAATCGAAGGACTTCGCCCGAAAGCTATGATTGGTATCCCCAGGGGCAAGACGCTAGGCCAACAAGCCCAAGGTGAGGGATGCCCTAGCCCTGCTAACTCGTACTCTTCTTTTAATGCCCGAGGACAAAAGTAAATCAGATCAGAATAGGCTTCTTGATTGAAGCCGATGGAAGGACATGACCATCTTCAAGCTTTAACTGCCCATCCTTCAACAGTCGGTCAAAGATCTCATCCGTTTTCGTAATGTCGAATGAGTACTCCTTTCAACCTCGGCCATGCTTTTGTTCTTATTCTTCTGTGGCCGATCACTCTTCTCTGGTTAACGCTGGGCACTCATAGGGCTTCCCTTGCACAAGTTCAGCCACACACACCTCTTCGTCTTCAGATTCAGAGGTCGAATCATACTCGACCACAGCTATTTCTAGACTTGGATCCTTGTAGTAAGTGCCCTGGATGAAGTCCTTCTCTCTTTCTTTTCCTTCAGAAACCGCTCATAACTACCGGCTCTAGTGGCCAGGTGGAACAGATCGGTGAATTCTTGCCCTTCAAACTTCTCCCTCATATTGAAGTTCAGACCTCTCAGAGCCAAACTAAGACACTCCTTTTTGGTCAAGGAGGTCTGACATCTAGTCCTCAGCTTCCTAAACCTCGCGATGTACTTTTCGACCGACTCGCCTTGGAGCTGAGTAACTCTTGCCAAATCGGCCACTGTAAAGTCTGGTTCTGTCCTATAGAATTGCTCATGGAACTTGCTTTCCAGATCGTACAACTGTTAATAGAGTTTGGAGGGAGGTTCATATACCAGGGGAAGGCCGAATTAGTAAGAGAGTTGGCAAAGAGCCTCAACTTTAGGTAGTCCTTGGACCTAGCTTCCCCGCACTGGACCGAGAACCGAGCTATATGCTCAATAGTCGACTTCTTCTCCTCACCGGAAAAGAGAACAAACTCAGGCACCTTATACCCCTTTGGAAACTGATGAACTCGGTCGATCCAATCAGGGTATGGTTTCCTAGACGTCGGCCTCATTAAGGGCCTGACGTCAATTCCAAGCTGCTTTCGCTCCTCACCTTTCAGTCGAGCTCAAATCACTCCTACCCTCTTCCTGCCGGTCTTGCTACTTCTCTACTTAGCAACTGAGCTACTGAACTCCTTGCTTCAGACAGCTGATATGCGACTACTCCTCTAGTAGCTCACACATACAGAGAGAGAAATCTCGCTGATCCGCTGTTATGTATTCAACTGTTATGTATTCAACTCCTCCTGCTTCATCGTCTTATGCTGGAGTAGATACAACTTCTGCCGTGGAACTGGTTTCCGTTGTTCACCCGGTTTTTGTTGCCCAACCGCCTGCTGCAGAAGAGACAACTAATGCCGCTGACTCAGACCCTGCGGTAATTCTTGATTGATGTAGCTTCGTCGTCTCTTTCCTGATGGGCGGATGCTATCATAAGCCTAAAGATCAGATAATAGTCAGGCATCGGCCTAGAGAATAGGAGTTGGCAGAGATGCTATCGGTCTGGAACTGAACTAATGGAATGGAACTCTTTTCCCTCTTTAATATGAAATTCATTTCACAATAGTCAGAGTCAGCTTTCTATAACGATAAATGAGAGCGAGCGAGAGAATGAAGTTGATCGGATCATAGCTTCATTCCTTGAACCTTGGTAGCGGGATGGTGGTCTCGAATATTACTTACAATAGATGCTTTCCCAGGACTATCCTATTTAAATTCGTATTTGACTAGACTAAAGCCTAAGTCCCTTTCTTGTTAGAAGAGATAGAGTAGGGACTTCAATCTGCCCTAGGTTTCTTGAAGGTTGAATTCTAGAACCAGCTCGACTACCAACAAAGGAAGTAAGTTAGACCTATCTCTTCCTTTTAGTATCTTCCAAGGAGGAACTTCCTCTTTCCCTAAGTCTATTGAAGGGAAGGTTATTAACTCTAAGTTTCTTTATCGTTCGTGCCCTGTAAGAAGGAAAGGAGGGCATAGTAAAAAGCCTAGCATCTCGACCAGCAAAAGAAAAACCTTCCTAAAGTCTGCGAAGAGAGCCCACATTCCCACTCCTCTCAACCTTCTCGCTCCAAGTTCATCAGTTGCTTCTGGTAGAGAAGTTGAACAAAAGGTCTCTGAGCTTTCGTCCCGTATCCCATTTCTTGGCCTTCAGTCGGCTTTGATCAACCCATATCTTCTTCCTTTCCTGGGGGTATCCCTCTACGCTAGCAAAAGGGCTTTCCGAGGAAATGGGTGTAGAGGAGCTCGTGTATCTTTAGTCATAGGGCTCACCCCTCAAGACCCTTGCTTCTCTGTCAGCTTCTTGTCTCGGAGTCTATTCTAACTACCTCTCCGCGGGACAGACAGCTGGAGGAGCACTTTCCGAGCGCTTGGCCAGGGGTTCTTCATCTATCAAGAGAGGGTTCCCGGTAATCAAGCTAGAAGTTCATTCTTCCCTTGCTTTGAAAACTTCTTCGGAAGTCTCTACTCAGACGGGGATGGGTTTTGTTGATCCAGGTCGTACTCTATTGACTCAAGAAAAGTAGGTTTAGAAGGTGACACCTCCGCTAATTGTCAAATTGCGTCTATCGGATAACTACTTTAATCAAAATTATCAGGTTCTTCAATGCTGGCAAAAGAGCTTTGAGACTTCCCGCCCGAGGAGATAATGTGAATCAATAATGAATGCGATGATCAAAGAAGCGGCTAGACATAGGTCAAAGGTACAACCGCTACCGCCAGTAGGATTTCCTTGCTTTACTAACGAGCTAACCTACGAACCGCTCCGTGGGCTACGCGAAGGGACGAGTTAAGGAACAAGAGTCAAAGACGACGTCATACTACACAACACAAGCAAAGACTGGAGGCCATTTACATAAGGGCGCGCCTTACGTGCCACTACCAACCCTCGCAAGCTTGCTAGCCCTTCTTTTTAAGCTGTGGAGCGTACCTACTTTGATTAACATCGAGTTGTATGTTTCGCTGCTGTCTAATGAGGCGCAGCATCGGTCTGGACTCTGGGCGGTCTGTCCAAGGGACTGGATCCCAAGGCTCTTCATAGTCTAACATGATTGTTGTAACCCCTTATTCTCTTCTAATGGGGGTTGCTCATTGGATTTTGATGGAATTCAGTGACAGTCCACTCCTTAGGTCATACAAGGTGCCCTCCCCTACCTATAGGGTTCCCCGTAACGAGGGATCCCATATAGGGGAGATCGCCGTGTCGGAATACCCTAAATTAGTGGAGGATCGACTCTTTGTCTAGTGAGGAAATCACGGGACAGCAAGTCACCATCAGAGTTTTTCTAGGTAAACCCTTGTACGAAAGCTGGTCATCCTAACCTAACCATTTCAACGAATTGAAAGTGAAGGCTTAAATTTAAGTCAGTTTATTCAAGCTGTGGGAATCAATCGCTCTGGGTCTACTCTTCTGGTTCTGGTAGTACGCACTTGTCCTGTCCGCACGTCTGATCGAGAATATCCCGGTCTTGTCTTGCTATTAGCCTTAGGCTTTCACAGTTATATTCTATGGTCTCTTTGCCAGTCTTTCCTCTACTGTAAGTTAAACCTACCAGAAATGAGACTATTTAGATTTAGGGCTGAAAGAGTCATTTTCCAGAGGTACCAGCATGAGTCCCCTTCTATCTTATTCAAAGATCAGTCTCAGGAAGGGGATGCCCTATATTATATACAAAACATGAGAACTCCTAACCCCTAACTCCTTACAGTTGTTAGTCTTAGAAAATAGGAAAGGAAGCCTCTTCAGACGAGGTAATAAAGCCTTTTCATTTAGGCTAAAGCCTGTAATCTACCGAGCTGGTTTTTCTTGTCTTTGAGCTGCTTTTCCTTCTTTTATCCGGACAATAACCCTTCATTCCTTAGGCAACCAGCTTTCTTAGTAAATAGTAAAGAACAAGAGACCTAGACCTGGGATGCTTGGGGAAGTAGCCCGTCTAGGGAACGATAAATAGACAAGTAGGTCCTTGCTTTTAAAGAGTTTATTGCAGCTAAAGAGCTCTTATTTCCTAGTTAGGACTATACGCTTCCTTTGCTTTGCCCTTTGCCGCATATAAAAGAAAAGAAAAGGTACCCTCTATTCCTAAACCTAAAGGGCTAGTATTAGTCCTTGACAAGCGCAAGTGACGGCTAGCATTAGAGCCTGTAGCTAAGAAGCTGACGCTCTATTCCGGACGTCATAGATATTCAATGAAGGAAATATCCTGATAATCCGAGGTATATCTCGACAGATAAGGAGAGGTTGGGAATGCTATTGATTGAGAATGTAGCCTCAATTACACATCGAGCCTCTGAGATTATAGAATTAGGATGGTATGAAGAGAAGCTGAGCTCTATTCCTTCTTAAAAGGATCCTTAAAAGGGGATGGGCTGCTTTCCTACTTTTATCTAGTCTGACTAGCTAAACTCTCTTCTGGGATTTCTTAGTAAATAGTAAAGAAGAAGAGAAGAGTGGCGGGTACCGATTAATAAAAAGAAGACCAAGGAGAGATTAACCTGGATGAGCTTAGATGCTATAGTATGAGTTAAAGCACATGCTATGAGAATAGCAATGAAAGAAGAGCTGCAATAATCAGACTATCTGGATTGAGAAGGCAAAGCTTAAACAAAGCAAAGACTGGGACTGGCTAACCCAGCTCTTGCTAGCTAGCAGCGGTTTCCGCAACTAATGAAGATGAATCTACGTTCCTGCTCGTCGAAGGAATGAGCGTAGTCTCAGTACTTATAAGTAGTATGAGACAGAAGCCTGAGTGAAGTCGAGTTACTACGATACTTTTCTCGCTATTTCTTCCCCCGGGGAGATTACTTCCTTTTTAGGGCCTTCCTCTGCTTATCAGTGTAGCTACTACTATCCTAATTATTATTACTAGCAATAATAAGATAAGACTATCAGATTAGAATTGATCAGGATAAAGTAAATAATGGTCTTTTTTGTTAATGTTACTGAAGAAGAGAGCTAGTAAGAGTAAGGATTCGTCGGGAAGGAGTGTAGCGAAGGTCAACTCAACTCCCAACCCGGAAGGGGAGATACAGATACCGGAAACTTTCCAAGAAGAGCAACAGCAACTATCTACTGCTAGCTGCTAGACTTTCCACTTGATGAGCAAACTCTTCTTATTGTTAGTGTTAGCATCCTATTCTTTAATAGGTGTTTCCGAATGCCTTGACTGACTAAAGACTGGAATTGATAGACTGGAATTGATGCCAAGGAAGAATAGCTATCCTTTCGTACCGGGATTCCTTGCTTGCATCCCTTTGATTGCTTGTTGTACTCCCTGCTAGTCTCTGGAAATGACTCTTTTCCGCCCTATAGACTATCATTTATTTCTGATTCTGATCCTAGTCTTGGAGTTCAACACGTGAAGTTCTCAAAAGAATAGTTGCGAGATATCGAGTTCCCAGTTTTCACTGGCTCTGATGAACTGTTCGGAAGGCCAGAAGCAGTTCCAACATCTTATGAGGTTTTCTATGAATCTTCCATCTTCGGATCTCAAGATTAGGTGAAACTCTTCAGAAGCAAGAGTCTCTGTTGAGGAAAGAAGGGGCTTTATTACCTCTTAGAAGAGGGGAAATTACAGGGGTATCCACTATATGAATAAGAGATGAAAGCAGAAGCGGATTGAACGAGGGATGCATCTTATTAGCTCTCAAGCGAGGTATGAAGGTACGGCAATACAGCCCAGTCTGGTTTGAGGATGAGTGGGACTGTGAAAGCTGCAGCAAAGGGAAAGGACTTTCACCAGTTTCTTGAGTGAGAAGCGGATGTTGGTGAAAAAAGGAAGTTGAGTTCAAGTTTTGAGCACATGGCATAAGCCAAAGATCCCGGATGACTCTAAAAGCTAACGAGATGATTCCGGTTAAACCGGGCATTCCTCAGAAGCAAGGAAAGCTCTTTCAAAAAAAGAATCAAGAGAAAGCGCTAGAACCGATGTAAGTAAGATCTGCTACAACTAGAAGTCGATCTGGTACCTTCCTCCGGGTACTCAACAACTAGAGTCATCTCCCTTTCTCCTTTTAGCTTTACCTTTAATAAGCGATAGTCCTCTGTTGTGAGTCCTCTCCGAGCCGCAGGCTACCAGAAAGAGTCCAATCTTTGTAACAGATTCCACTTTCTGCGACCAAGAAGTTCCAATCTGTGAGGTACTTTATCGATCGTTATCCTATAACCTGTCAAAAGGTTCCCTATCTAGTCCCTGTGACTACTCTTCTTCGGCCCAACGGGGTTTGTTACTGGACAGGAAGAATATAAAAAATTGGTTTTAGATATACAGGTTTAAGGATAACGGTGGCCACCTAAGGAAATTTTCAAACTAATCGATGTCTTATCTTAGCCCGGAAGCAGAGCATTCGACCGATTCGACCGATTCGACTTAGGGAGAATAGCTTTCCCCTATAGTTTAAGAGCTTCTTTCCCTTACTAGTTGACAAGTCTAGTTGTCACTCGGAGCCACTCTGTCACCAAAACTAAACAAGCCGTTAGTCAAGAGGCCGTGTTCGGTATCGACAGAGAAAGTAGGGAAGGACAGTGACACAATAGCTCTAACAGAAGCAAGCTGTCAAGAGGGAGCAGTGCAGTCAGTATACAGAGTCGGCTTTTTAACCATTCGATTCGCGGGCTTAGTCACTCCTACTCTATGGATGGTTTCATAGCTTCTGTCAGGTCAGGAGTGAACGAAGGAAAAGTGGTTTCGTGGTTTCAAGGAAGCCTTCCGTTGATTGAATGTCTATCACTTTCACATCCTAGACAGTTTGAACTGTTGTTTCATACCAAGGGAATTTTTATACTATAATAAGTGCATTTCCCCTGAATCAATAAATCCCAAATACCATCTCTCGAGAAGAGTTTTTGCAGGGAAAGCTGCTTTTAGGCTACTACTTTCATCGGGATTGGCTTACTCAATTCTTATAGCGGAGTGAGTGATGGAGCAACCCAAAACAAACGAAGAGGGAATTTCAATAGGGCCCATGAGAAATCGGCTGTTGCCGAGATCCAGTGAGGCTGAACCACAGAAGCGGGAGGAGTATTATGTTGACGAGAGACAAGGACCTGAGAAGGCGGGGAACCAAGACCTAACTATTTTTATGTTTTATGGGGAGCCACTGCTTTCGGGAATGATACGTGATAGCCCGCCCTATCAGGAGCCTAACGGAGAAAACCCAATAGCAATAGGGGAAGGCTGCGGTTAAAGGATGTCCGTCTGTTGATGGCTAGCTCGTACAAGCAAATATTGGACCTAGGTTTGTTGATGGATCTGGTCTTGTCGAACAGGTCCGGATTCTAGGTTAGAACACAAAAGCCCACCAGCCGAGCTGAACTGGTTAGTGATGGAAGCAATTCCCACGAACTGAGAACAAAAGGATGTACTTGCCCCCTTCCCCAGCCATTACCGCTCATTCACCGCTTTTTATTAAGAAATCCTGTCTTTGTCTTTCCACCAGGCTGTCTTTTGCGTGCTATTCTGAGAAAGAACCTCCACTTGGATTCATTTCAAGTCTCGAGTTCTTGTTTAGAATTCTCGTAGATGAAGTTCGAACGAGAGCTTTGATGCAATTAAAATTGACAAGCAGTAGTGAACCGGACAAACAAAATCTTTAATTCCCGGGTTTCCTTTGCCAATAGACCAATCAATGGTGCTGTATCGGAAACAAGATTCAGTCGCTAGAAGGATTTTTCCGGCCGTAAAACGGGTAGATTAACTAAAATACACTTGGCCACGCCCACTAAGCACTAGGAGAGTCGCTTAGATAATATGCCTCGACCGGAAGACTAAGGGATTCTTCAGGTCTAGACGTAGCCTTCTTTAAATGTCATGCCAGTTAAGGTAAGCTCTCAGTGGATGCCATTACTTGACTCAA